>NC_142739.1:27148759-27243759 GCF_051943395.1 Hippocampus bargibanti | reverse complement strand
AAAATGGGAATAATCCGTTCCCGGGTTTCCATAAAATATACTTTTCAACTAAATAAGCCTTAAAACTACACACAACATACCTCATTCTATGTATAATAAATGTGCTATTGTATTGTAATGAAAGAAATACACTGCATTGTATCATAAAGTCACTTTATTTACATCATGTATGGCTTGATGGAATGGCGTTGGAGGTCAAAGGGAATTGCTGATTCCCAAAGGAAACCATTAAAATGGGAATAATCTGTTCCCGGGTTTCCATAAAATATACTTTTCAACTAAATAAGCCTTAAAACTACACACAACATACCTTATTCTATGTATAATAAATGTGCTATTGTATTGTAATGAAAGAAATACACTGCATTGTATCATAAAGTCACTTTATTTACATTTGTGATGGTCATTGATGGCTTGATGGAATGGCGTTGGAGGTCGAAGGTCAAAGGGAATTGCTGTTTGGAAAGAGAGGCGCATTACATGAGGACTGTAATTAAAGAAATAAACTGTGCTGTAAAATAAAGTTTTATTTACCTTTTTGATGGTCGTTGATGGCTTATGGAAGGAGAGTCACCTCCCATAAGGACTGTTGGTAACTTAACCTCTGGTGCTGTTCGGTCGTGTGCTTCCGCCGAAGATCACTCCAACAGCCGTGGTGGGTGTGTATTATGAAAATAGTGCTTATTATAAGGTTTAATTTTCATAAATTTGACGCTTGTAAGACGAAAAGTTTGTAAGATAAGGTGTTTGTAAATTGCAGTCTCACTGTACAGTAATCATTTTTTTTTTAATTTCAAAAATGACTCATGTGTCGCCAGTTACCCACCCACTGTTCCTGGGATTCAATCCAAATGACACGTGTTACCCTACGTTTCACCTCTGTCGTAATTTTTTCTTCTTCTATCCCCTCACCCTCCGCTCCCCTCGTACTCTCTTCACCCTGATTACCCCCACCCTCCTCCTCCTCAAGAGCTCGCTGCCAGTGCTAAAGGGATTGAACTGCGGGTGAACCGAGAACGGGAGTGCAGACTGCTGGTGAGGTGATAAACACTTGAAAAGGCCGTGGGAGGAGTCACGGGAGGGGGAGGGGAAGTGGACGGGAAGGTGAAAATGAGGTGAAAGAGAACGATGGCGGAGGGGATGGAGCTGGAGGGGGGGGGGGGAGTGATGTGACGTTTAAAGGGAGAATGGATCATCCTTACAACCTTAATGCTCTTTAGGAAGATGTGACAAAAGGCTTTCGTCACCATCGATTACTGGAGGGCTTTTTATTCCAAATACAGTGGAGGGACAGCAGCCACAAACGACGGAAAACTACATTAGTGATGGTGATATAAAAAGAATAATAATAAGAGGGGGCGGGGAACATATTAGGGAAACGGGACTTTGTATGGAGTACCTCTACTTCACACAAAATTTGTAAGTTATGAAATGCCCCAAGAGGAAAATATTGCCTTGTTATAAAACTAATTTCAAGACACAAAAGTTAAAAAAATACAACCAAGGCCGCAATGAGTATTTCTGACTTTCCTGAACGCAACATACTAATAGCGATACAGTGAGACCTCAACTTACAAACACCTTAACTTACAAACTTTTCGTCTTACAAACGTCAAATTTTTGAAAATTAAACCTTATAATAAGCACTATTTTCATCATACACACCCACCACGGCTGGCGGAGTGATCTTCGGCGGAAGCACACGACCGAACAGCACCAGAGGTTAAGTTACCAACAGTCCTTATGGAAGGTGACTCTCCTTCCATAAGCCATCAACAACCATCAAAAAGGTAAATAAAACTTTATTTTACAGTACAGTTTATATCTTTAATTACAGTCCTCATGTAATGCGCCTCTCTTTCCGAACAGCAATTCCCTTTCACCTTCGACCTCCAACGCCATTCCATCAAGCCATAAATGACCATCACAAATGTAAATAAAGTGACTTTATGATACAATTCAGCGTATTTCTTTCATTACAATACAATAGCACATTTATTATACATAGAATAAGGTATGTTGTGTGTAGTTTGAAGGCTTATTTAGTTGAGAAGTATATTTTAAGGAAACCCGGGGACGGATTATTCCCATTTTAATGGTTGCCTATGGGAATTTTTTTTTGAGATACACACTTTTCGCCTTACACACTCTGTATGGGAACCAATTAAGTTCGTAAGTTGAGGTCTCACTGTACTGCCATTGGCTATTATCTAGCAGTGTGTGTGTGTATATATATATATATATATATATATATATATATATATATACACACTGCATACATATATATACACACTGCATACATATATATACATGTACATATATATATATATATATATATATATATATATATACATACAGTAAAGTCTCGTTATATCGATATCGGATATATCGATAGTCCCGGTTATATCGATACTATTTCTATGCACGCACGGAGAAAATTACATGCAAACAGGGTTGGATATATCGATAGTCCCGGTTATATCGATATTTTTTCGGACTCCCTTGAATATCGATATAACGAGACTTTACTGTATATATATACGCACACACACACACACACACACACACACACACACACGCACACGCACACGCACACGCACACGCACGCACACGCACACACACACACACACACACACACACACACACACACACACACACACACACACACACACACACACACACACACACACATATTCCTGTGAACTGGCGGCCATTTTTCTCGGCACTCCGGCTGATTTCTTGCTTATGCTCTCATAAATGATGAGCAACGGCTTCTGGTAAGCGTGTAAATCTCTTGCCTTTAATTTACAGCCGTTGAATCCGCTGGTCTATAGCCATCTTATTTCACACATTTATGACTTTCCCACCACGGCGCAGACCTCTCCGGGCCGACTCCACCAGCCAGGAGAGGACCGTAGGGATTTGGGCAAAGAGCCGTAACTTTTTGTCCGCTTTCCAATAGGAGAAGCCTTCATTCGGTGCACCTTGTTAACACCTTGCGCGTATTTTACCCCTTTACCCTTTTCCCTGGAGGACTGCAGGCTTGTATTCGTTCTTTCTTTCTTTATTCTTTTTTTCCTTCCGCATAGCAGATGGCCTCAGCCTTTACAAGGGTGGGATAAAACTGCTCATCTTGAACCCATTTGATTCCCGCTTGGGCGCCCTCTGCCAAGGACAAGAAACGGCAAAGACGCTCAAGCCAGACATTGTAAAATGAACACCCCCCCCCTACTGCCCCCTCAGCCCACCCGAAAGGCGCTTTTCGAAAGTGGAACGCTACCTCAACCAAGAACGATGCTCTCTCTCCATCTCGCATAGGTTCAATTTCAGTCTGATCATCATGCAGGAAAAGTGTGTTATCATTCTTGTGTTTCCGACAACTAAAACTAAAAGTCAAGGTACGGCCCATTTCATGATAGCGTTTGAGCGATTATTCAATATCAGTGAAAATCCAGTTTAAGATTCATGCACGATGATTTTTTTTTTTAATCCTCACAGGGAAAACGATTCTATGTACTGGTAGAACGACTATTCTGCACAACTGTGACTTACAAGCAACATTTTTTTTTATCAACCACCACATGACATTTATTCGTCAGACTAATTCATGTGACGAGTGAGTCTAATTTTAACCGCTAACTCATTCACGATGTGCAAAAACGCATCCACTCCAGTGCCAGGGTTTTTGTCATTTTCACTCAAATTGCAGGACCAGCAGAATATTGAGTTTTAAAATTCTGTCTGTAACCCCATCCCCCACTGCTGCATTCTTGACCAATCACGTGGCTTTAACCAAAGACTGGGGGCGGGGAATAGAGGACAAAAACAGTGGGCACCATTTTCTTGTTCGGAGAACGGGCTCATTCGCGAACGACACATCACTCATTGTGGCAGCTCCGTGTGTATCCCGAAAAATAGTTTGTATGCCAAGGTAAAAATTTCATAAATGTGACGTTTGTAAACCGAAAAGTTCGTAAACCGAAGTTTCACTGTATTTATTTATTTATTTTATTATTGGTTATTTATCTATGAGTTTGATCATTCATGTATTTATTTATTTATTGATTTATTTACTTATTTATTTAACCGAGTGCAAATACATTGTATTCAAATACAAATTCAAATAATATGACCATTGACAAAAAAAATCTGCAGACCATTAATTAATTATTATTATTATTATTATTATTATTATTATTATTATTATTATTACCCAATTTTTCCCGCTTTTTTGGGGGGTTCTTGTCTTTGATTGGTAAATGTTGCCTTTTGTTTATATAAAAAGAAACGACTAAGTCGCAAAAAAAAAAAAAGCAGGGACAGTAACAGTCTCGGCGATTGTGCAGTAGAAAATGTTTCACAAGAGGTTCCCGCTGTGAAACAAATTGAGAAACAGCAAATAAAAGTAAAAGACAGTGCCGGGGTTTTAATACGTCTATTTTGCTGTGTCGAGAATAAAAAGGATCGATACCGATAGTGTCAAAATAAAGAAATAAAAAACAAAAACAAAGGTGGACTGACCGTAAACCAGCAGGGTGTAGTGATCGGCGGCTCGCCCGTAGTTGTTCTGCGCCTGACACAAGTACGTGCCGTTATGTGACTGGCTCAGGCGGGAAATCTGGAAAGTGGGACCGGAGATCTCGGCACGCTCAGGTAAGGTGTCGTTGATTTTGGACCATTGGATGGTACGGGGCCTGCGAGCGAAAAGTGGCAAGACAGAGTCCTTATAAATCTTAAAATAAAATAAAAAAAAAATAAAAATAAATAAATAAAATAAAATAAAATAAAATAAAATAAAATAAAATAAAATAAAATAAAATAAAATGCAATACAATACAATACAATACAATACAATACAATACAATAAAATACAAAATAAAATAAAATAATAATAAAATAAATAAATAAAATATATTAAAATAAAATAAAATAAAATAAAATAAAATAAAATAAAATAAAATACAATGCAATACAATACAATAAAATAAAATACAATAAAATACAAAATAAAATACAATAAAATACAAAATAAAATAAAATAAAATAAAATACAATACAATACAATAAAATAAAATAAAATAAAATAAAATAAAATAAAATAAAATAAAATAAAATAACATACAATACAATACAATACAATAAAATAAAATACAAAATATAATAAAATAAAATAAAATAAAATAAAATAAAATAAAATACAAAAAAATATAATACAATAAAATACAATAAAATAAAATAAAATAAAATACTTGTCTTCACCACGTATGGTATAAAAAAAATAAAAAACTGTCCTCACTACGTATGGTATAAAATGTTAGTGGTCCTCACAAGACTAGTCATACAACCCACTCCTCCGCATCCCCCCCCACACACACTACAAAGAAGCCAGTTAAGCAGAATGACATCAATGTCCTTTTCTAATTCCTCGACCCCTAATTGGTCTTTAACGCTTGACAAGAATTGAACAAGTGTGTGTGTGTGTGTGTGTGTGTGTGTGTGTGTGTGTGTGTGTGTGTGTGTGTGTGTGTGTGTGTGTGTGTGTGTGTGTGTGTGTGTTTAGAAGGTCCACAGGGGACTGCTGAGCCATCACACACTCACAGTGAGCGTCCCAAACAAAGCTTTAGCGGAAGATAGAATATAAGGATACAATGTACGCCGATCACAGCACGTCTGCTCATTATGGGATTCCAAAATGGTGGCAGAGGCGCGCTAGGAGGTGTGCCAGCCTCTTTTTACAGTGGGCCAAGCAGGTCGAGTAATTATGAGACCATTAGAGTTTGAAACAGGCTAAAAACAGGGAAATTGAGAGTTGGGATGAGGAATTATTATTTTTCAAATGGGGTTTATCATATTAGTTATGAGTCAATGTGCTTCTCAACAAGTGAAGGAGGCTCTCCTAAGAAGGATTAAGGGCCCAGATTTTCTTCATCAAATTTCAAATCCGCCACGGCGCTTGGACGTATCGACGCCGGTCGTCATGGCGGATGAGCGCGCGGAAGGCAGGAAATGGCCCGAGGGAGGGTTGCGCCGTCGTGGGAGTGCTCACAGTTTTCGAATTGTGTCACAATTTTTTTTTTCCACTTTTGGCACAATGACTAGAAATGGAAAATTGTGAGATTTTTTTTTTTGCTTGATTATGTATTTAGTATCTCAAAAAACTAATTAATTTATTACTGTAAATATTTAAAGGACAACCGACGTCTCCGGACAAGTAGTGTCCATAATTTGTAAAATGGCTTCAAATGACTTCTACTGGTCGTATTTTAATACGATTCCACCGCATATAGCTATATTTTACATTTTAAGACTCGCACGGAATATTCCGGAAGTCTTGTTTTTGAGTTGGTGACGAGTCCTCACCCTACGTCACTGAAGGAACGCCCCTGACTGAAAAAAGGACACATTGTCGCAGTACTTCCATCACGTCAATGCATTTTGCTGTACTTTGGTCTGAAAATGTCATGTAGGACAAAAAAGAGGCAGAAGAGGGTGACAAAGCTCCATGTAAGGAATTCTTCAGCCTGTGGAAACGGGCTGATTAATTCCTTACACGGCTTTGTCGCCATTTTCTGCCTTTTTTGGGTGCGACATTTCCCACCCCTGATGTCTCAAAATGACACGGAATAAATTCTATAATCGATTGCGAACATGTATGCTTTCTTCTTCAGAACTATTTGAATCATATTCATAACTGGATGTGTAACAAGAGCGCATATTCTCCGAATCTGAAGCCATTGTTTTCATTCTCGAGCAAGACAAGACGTCTTGGGGTGACACCACAAACAAGGGGGCGGGACCTTCTGAAACTGGATCACTTCCGGGTTCAATTTGAAGTAGTTTTTGGACACTTTAAGTCATTTTTATTGGTGTTTTGCATTTGACTAAAAATATCATACTGCGTGTTTTGGGTATTTTAGATACTTTAAAACGTTTTTCTGATGTCACTTAGGAAACAAAAAAGTGATGTCTATTGTCCTTTAACAACAGCAAAGCGACACAAGGGGTCATCCGTTGATGAGGCTTGAAAAACTCGAAGAGCCAAACCCTCTTTGCACCACGGCGGGAAATGTGACATGTTGTTATTATCACGTCGGGGTCACCGGTCGATCCGTATTACATCTTCATTTACACTTATATGATTGAAAATAGGCTCTTCAAGCTCTTTTACGGAAGGCAATCATGTCAGAATCACGTTTCGATCCGTCACTCACGGGTAAAATGTCAGCAACATTGGATTGGTTTTGCCACACTTGGCTAAAAAGCCAGTAGCGTGCGATAGCTAGTTTGAGATATTGCGCACATTTTACATACATACGTACGAGCGTAATTAGCGCTTGCAATGCGTGAAATCGACAAAGGAGCATTCGTTTTATATTTACATCGTGAATTAATCTTTCCGGAAGGGAGCAGAATCGGATAATTAGTGACGTTAAATGTCAGCAACTACTTAGCGTCACCATTTTAACGCATTTCCGCCGTTATCCGAACACATGTCGAATGTCATCTGCAAATCAGGAATATACATGAACATCCTGATCGTGGTTATAATAATAATAATAATAATAATAATAATAATAATAATAATAATAATAATAATAGGATTTGGATTTGCCTTTATTAGTCTCGCAGTGGAATAATAATAATAATAATCATCATCATCATCATCATCATCATAATCATAATCATCATAATAATCATAATACATTCAATTTATAAGTGCCTTTCAAAACTCTCAAGGTCACTTTATAGTCACAGGATAAGAATAAAAATGTTTTTCTGCGGGTGAGCAGCGGCAGCCAGATGCGCCAGCGTTCACTCAACCCGGACGTAACACACACACACATTTACTTAGAATTTGTACTTTTAACACAAAATTCCGATTTTTAACTCGGAATTCAGACTTTAATCTCAGAATTGACTTTAATCTCAGAAATCTGAGTCTTAACTCAGAATTCAGATTTTTAATTTAGATTTCCGAGTTTAATCTCCGAATTGACTTTAGTCTCAGAATTCCGATTTTTAATTTAGACTTCCGATTTTAATCAGAATTGATTTTACTTTCAGAATTCTGACTTTTAATTGAGATTTACGATTTTACTCTCAGAACTGAGTTTAATCTCAGAATTCCGACTTTTTATTTAGACTTCCGACTATATCAGAACTGACTTTAATCAGAATTTCGATTTTTAATTTAAACTTCCAATTTTACTCTCAGAATTGACTTTAATCTCAGAATTCTGACTTTTAATTTAGATTTCCGATTTAAATCAGAACTGATTTTAATTTCATAATTCTGATTTTTAATTTAGACTTCCGATTTAAATCTCAGAATTGATTTTAATCTCAGAATTCAGACTTTTAAATTCGATTTCCAATTTTAATCTCTGACTTCCGACTTTTAAATTAAATTTTTCCAATTTTAATCTCTGAATTCCGATTTTTACATTAAATTTTTCCAATTTTAATCTCTGAATTCCGATTTGTGACTCAGAATTCTGACTTTTCACAAATAATTCAAACTTTTAACTCATAATTCAGATTTTTAACTCATATTTCTGACTTTTACCTCCCAATTCTGACTTTAATAACAAATAACAACAATAAAAAAGCCTTTCATATTCCTACAATGGGGAAATTTGAATCACTCAAAATGAAGAGAGAGACATATTTTCTTCAGATATATGAATTTAAGCATTTTTTTCCAAGTCTTTAATTTTCCCCTAAAAGTATTGGAATGGAGATTCCTTTTTTTTGGGGGGGGGGGGGGGTACATGTCACAGGCCGGGTTGACTGTTGTACTTACTGGTTAACTGGATCAGAGATTAAATGAAAAGCTAGTTTTGGGGATGGCTAGCATGTAGCGGTTAGCGCTGTTTGGAACGAAGAATATTGCGAACTTCAGGGAATGTGATTTTTTTTTTGCAGCCACTTGCAAATAGCATCCTGGGACAACGTGTCAGCGTGAAACTTGTTGGGTACACGCTGTTCAGTACACTCTGAAATCCATCAAGAGGACTTACAGTGGGTTGCCGATGACCGAGCAGGACAGGCTCAGCGAGTCACCCTCTCGTAAGATGCCGGAGGGAGGGACGATCCTCACGGTTGGTGCAACTGAGAACAAAAGAGCCAAAGGAGGAGAGAAGAGGAAGACAAAAATAAGCTAGTAAAATGCGGCTTGTGGCGTCTTTGCCATCAGTTTCCACGGCAACGGCCCGTTGACGAGCAAAAACGCTGCCCGTTTCTCCCCGCGTTGCTATGATCAACAAACATTGTTTACTGCGGAGTAACTCAAGCGCAATATCATATATCTTTATTCGTATGGGGCCTTCGCGGCAGTTGCGGCGTTAACAAAGCGCTTCGCGAAGCATAAAATATTGGATTGGATTTACCTTGATTCGACTCGCAGTGGAGAAATTTACATTTAACAGCAGCAAAGTGATGAAAGGAAGATGAAAGGAAAGAAAGAAGTAGAAAAACAAAATACAGGAGCTGCTGGAATATATATATATATATATATATATATATATATACAGTAAAGTCTCGTTATATCGGTATCGGATATATCGATAGTCCCGGTTATATCGATATTTTTTCGGACTCCCTTGAATATCGATATAACGAGACTTTACTGTATATATATATATATATATATATATATATATATATATATATATATATATATATATATATATATATATATATATATATATAAATAAAAAAATAATAAAAAAATATCTAAAATATTTCACAAGAATATGGCAGAAGGACTAACATATAACATAAACTAGATCATCAATCATAACAATTTCAGCTGTTATCAACTCCGAAAATTGGTCCTTTTGTGGACAAAACAACAACCTGAGACCATTTATGGGCACAGGAAGTTTCTACCTGACAACAACCTTACCATATATGGGCACAGGAAGTTTCTTCCTCACGGGAACGAAATGATAAACTGCTGAATCGCCTTGCAGGGATCGAAAGAGGATCTCACGCAGAGCTTATTGACTGAACTTCAGTATTCAGTATTTGTCAACCCAGACGTAGAAATTTGTCTTAACGTGGGAGTGCGAGTGATTATTCAAGGCTAATTAGCCACTGCAAGAAGAGCAATGAAATGGGAGCGACGCCGCCCACGCTAACGGGCCTCCGCCGGCCTCCGACGGGGGACCGTGGGTCTGACTGCATCGATAACATCTGGACGTATCGACTTTTAACGAGAGCCGCTTCTGCGCCAAATATCCGTCAGATGAAATAGGATTCGGCCGAAAAACGGGCTCCCTTGTCGCCGTGACAAACGAGGCTTCCGATCTTGACGCAAATTACTACTGCCGCTGTCGTAGCAGTACAAATGGAATAATTTATGTTTTTAAATCATTCACAGAACGGGTAGATGATGACTCTTGGGGAGTACGATACGGTGTGCATGTTGAAAGTACAATACGGTGCGCCCGTTGAACGGCAAAGATGGCCGAAATCTTATCGAAATACTCACAGAACACATCCAAGCGGTAGTGTCGGATCCTCTTCTGGTTGCTCAACGCCGGGTGGAGCGCCTCACAGCTCAATGCCGCACCATTATCTTTTCTTTCCACCGGTATGCGGATGGTGCTGGATACGCTAACCGTCTTGCCGTTGTCCTGCTGGGAAACGACACCTGCCGGAAGATCGGTAGATCAGATGACGGCAGGGGAGGGACCGAAAAATAAAAATGCAGAAGAAGAAAAACAAGTAGGAACAAGTGCCGGATGAGGCTCCGTTTCCGTACCTGGAATCTCACGGCCATTGCGCATCCAGCGCAAGCTAGCGGGCGGTTTGCTGCGCGGCGACACGCAGCTGAGCTCCACCTCGCCACCTTCCACCGCCTCCTGTTTCACTTCCACGGCAGGCGTCTCAGGCGGAACCAGGACGGCCAACGTGGCCACCTGGTGGTGCGTGGCATCCGTGTAGAGCTGGCAGAAGTAGCCGCCCTCGTCCGAGACGCTGACGTTGGTTAGCGTGATACGCACCAGCCTTGGCGTGAAAAGAACCATCTGGAAGCGGTCGTCCTTCAGGGCTGGAGGACGGGATCACAAGTCGTTTTATTAGGCAATTGTATGAGTAGAATTGTCATGGAATCACAAAAACAAAAAAGATACAGTAAAGTCTCGTTATATCGATATTCTCGGGAGTCGGAAAAAATATCGATAGAACCGGACTATCGATATATCCGATCCTGCGGCATGTAAATTTTCTCCTTGCGTTCATAGAAATAGTATCGTAATAAGCAGTACTATCGATATAACCGATATCGATATAACGAGACTTTACTGTATTGACAAAATATGAGGAGAAACTGTTCTTATTTTTTTTGCATTACGCACAACTTTCATTTATTGTACGATAATCTAATTGTAACATATATTTATGACATATTTTGGTGCATTTATATGCTTCAGAAAACATTTACGTCTGAATTTTGTGAGGTCTTGGAATGGATTAGGTCATTCACATGGAAAATGCGTCTTAACTTACAAACTTTTTTTTTGTTCAGACATTTCTTCCAGAAGATATTAATTTCATAAGTAGAGGTATATGTTGGATCGTTTCGGGAGTGGTATTTGTTACCCTGAAGGTCTGGACTACATTTTTTACATCGTAATCAAAGTTCGGAACAATTTTTTTTCTGTTGACGCTCGACAAAGTTTTTGCAATAGTGTGAAAATTTAGCGACGGAATTTGTAAAGTCAGCATGCAATTACTTCTCATCGATTCTTAATCCATGGATGTCAAATTGGCACCTCTTGATGAAATATGAGGAGAAACTGCTCTTAATTTTTTGGGATTATGCACAACTTTCAGTTATTGTGCGATAATCTAATTCTAACATGTATTTATGACATATTTTGGTGCATTTTTATGCTTCAGAAAAAAATTCGGCCTGAATTTTGCGGGGCCTTGGAACGGATTAGGTCATTTACATGGAAAACGCGTCTCAATTTAAAAACTTTTTTTTTGTTAAGAAATGTCTTCCAGAAGATATTAATTTCATAAGTAGAGGTATATGTTGGATCGTTTCGGGAGAGGTATTTGTTACCCTGAGTGGCTGGACTACATTTTTCATGCCGTAATCGAAGTTCGGAATAAAAATGTTCCTTTGACGCTTGACAAAATTTTTGCATGGATGTGTAAATTTGGCGGCAAAATATGTAAAATCAGCGTGCGATTGCTTCTCATTGATTCTTTATCCACGTTTAACAGTTTTTATAGCGCAGTGGACTTAACTGGTTGGGCTCGTTAGAAACATGGCAACCCCCATCTCACTAAATGGCAACTAAATGTCACGTCGCCACCCGCCGAGTCCAAGTTGAACTTTATGGTGCGGTTTCATTTGCATGCGGGTTGGTGGCCATTTTGGCTAGCTGCACCGACCACATTGCTGGCTTACTTCTGCCCCCTTTCTCTCATAAAACAAAATAAAAACGTCACGACCGCTCTTCGGGGGCTCGCTTGTAAAAATAGGTTTAATTTAATGCTTTTATTTGGACAGTTGGGCACACTCGGGTAAGGGGGGGGGGAGGGTAGCTTGACAGGAGGAAGAAATACTTCACGGTACTTTGCCGTTAGCGGCGTAGCGAACGTTTCCTTCGCGACGGCCACTTTGACTCGTGAAGTGGATGTCGTAGCAAGCGAGTGGGAGCGGGGGGGGGGGGCGCTAACGATGAACAAGTCAAAGCCGCTCTAGCAACGCGGGTAATCGTTGAAGATTAACACCGGCGAAGGGGAATGTCCATTTAAGCCCTCTTCATCAGAGGGTTTAATGTCTCCCATTCATGTTCTTGCGCTGAGAGTATTGGCGATTAATTCGCTTAACCGCCGCATTACCAGCAAGGGTGTCCATCTACTTTAGTCAAACGAATACGCGGCGGCAAATGCTTGGGTGAGACAGAAAATCGGAGAGGCCATGAATGACATGCACTCAACTTGAATCTGGTAGGGCTAAATTAGTGAAATGTTATTTTGGAGTGAGCCGGTCCTCCCCCGAGTGTCTCCAGTTGGTCCATAATAATAATAATAACACATTTCATTTCTAAGCGCCTTTAAAAACTCTCGATCACTTCACAGTCACGGGATACGTTTTGCTGTGCATTCACTCAACCCGGAAGTAACTTAAATAGATAGAAAGCTAACTAGCTAGTCAATTGCTAGCTAGCTAGATAGCTAATATGTAGCCAGCGAAATAGCTGATAGCAAATAAGGAGCAAATAGCGAGCTAGCTAATGTAGCTAGCTTGATAAATAGCTAGCTAGCTAATTGGGTAAACGTAGTAGAAATACAGTATGTAACAATTGAGGAAGTAACTCAAATAGATAGAAAGCTAGCTAGCTAGTTAATCGCTAGCTAGCTAGATAGCTAATATGTAGCCAGTGAGATAGCTGATAGCAAATAGATAGCAAATAAGGAGTAAATAGCTAGCTAGCTAATGTAGCTAGCTTGATAACTAGCTAGCTAGCTAATTGGGTAAACGTAGTAGAAATACAGTATGTAACAATTGACGAAGTAACTCAAATAGATAGAAAGCTAGCTAGCTAGTCAATCGCTAGCTAGCTAGATAGCTAATATGTAGCCAGTGAGATAGCTGATAGCAAATAGATAGCAAATAAAGAGCAAATAGCTAGCTAGCTAGTGTAGCTAGCTTAATATCTAGCTAGATAGCCAATTGGGTAAACTTAGTAGAAATACAGTATGTAACAATTGAGTAAGTAACTCAAATAGATAGAAAGCTAGCTAGCTAGTCAATCGCTAGCTAGCTAGATAGCTAATATGTAGCCAGCGAGATAGCTGATAGCAAATAGATAGCAAATAAGGAGCAAATAGCTTGCTAGCTAGTCTAGCTAGCTTAATATCTAGCTAGATAGCCAATTGGGTAAATTTAGTAGAAATACAGTATGTAACAATTGAGTAAGTAACTCAAATAGATAGAAAGCTAGCTAGCTAGTCAATCGCTAGCTAGCTAGATAGCTAATATGTAGCCAGCGAGATAGCTGATAGCAAATAGATAGCAAATAAGGAGCAAATAGCTTGCTAGCTAGTGTAGCTAGCTTAATATCTAGCTAGATAGCCAATTGGGTAAACTTAGTAGAAATACAGTATGTAACAATTGAGTAAGTAACTCAAATAGATAGAAAGCTAGCTAGCTAGTCAATAGATAGCGAGGTAGATAGCTAATATGGACCCAGCAAGATAGCAATTGATGGTGGCCTATTAGAACAATTGACACAAGTCTGCCGCTGCTCACCCACAGAAAAACACATATCCACTGACTGTAAAGTGACCATGAGAGTTACACTAGCTAGCTAGCTATTTGCTCCTTATTTGCTATCAGCTATCTCACTGGCTACCTATTAAATATCTAGCTAGCTATAATCTCGCTAGCTAGCTTTCTATCTATTTGAGTTCACTTGCGGGTTGAGCGTGTGGCTGCTGTTGCTCACCCACAGAAAAACTTATCCTGTGTGTTTTGAAAGGCGCTTAGAAATGAAATGTATTATTATTAATATTATTATTATTCATTTAAAACCGAGACAAAGCAACTCGGGAGTTGACTGTTAGCATTAGCATGTTAGCATGTGGACCTCACAGTGCTCCATCCTTTCCATGTAGCTAGTGTTGGCAAGCCTCAAGCCGAAATGTCAAACAAATGACAAACAATTATTTTAAAGAAGCAATCTCCTAAATGTCATTTAATGTTAGCGATGATGTTAGCTTATTTCCTTTCTCGCGCGCGCGTTGCTTAGAGGCGACGTTAGCTTACCGACAAGAAGTGATTATAAGGTGAAACGAGCCAAGGTTGAACTCAAAATGGCGGCCATGCTACAATTTGAGCGCAACAGCGAGTCGGCGGCGCTAATGAAGATCCGCGGCGCATCGTCGGGGGTTAACGGCGCTGGGAGTTGTCCCTTTTTTTTTAAAAGGAGTCGCGTAGTTTGGCTAGCAAATAAAACAGTCACCTCAATTAACTCGGCGGTTATCTTTTTTAATGAGGAATAAGCTCAAATGGCAAGGCGAAGCCATTTTGCGTCGCCATGCGCACGCGGCGGAACCAAACAAACCGTTGCCAATGCGCAGCCCGTTAAAGAAGCGCAAACTAAATTAGAGGATGACTATTTATTTATTTATTTATTTATTTATTTATTTATTTATTTGTCGATTTTAATGTGCAACTTGCTTGGCGGAGGAAGATGAAAGCTGACGGAATTGTGCTCGTTTCAATTTCTAAAGCAAAGACGGAAAAAAGTCACATTCAAAGAGGTGAGAGAAAATGAATTCATCAAATAAAAAACATCAGCAGGCTTTTTTTGTGCCTCGTTTAGAACGATGTCGAACGTGATTCGTTGATTCAGAAATTTTATGACGTGTGAGGAGATAATAGCTGTTTTTTTTTAACTTAATTGGTTCCCAGACAGAGTGTGTAAGGCGAAAAGTGTGTATCCCAAAAATTTATTTCCCATAGAAAACCATTAAAATGAGAATAATCCGTTCCCAGGTCCCTATAAAACATAATTTTCTACTTTCTAATTTTCTAAGCCTTAAAACTACACAACATATACCTTATTTTACGACTAATAAATGTCTATGGAATTGTAATTAAAGAAATACACTGTATTGTATAATAAAGTCGTTTTATTTACCTTTGTGATGTCGTTGATGGAATGGAGTGGCCGGTTTCATCAGCATTAAACACTTGATAAGGAACGTAGCCTTCTTCTTTCACCATCTTGAGGAATGATCCCTTGTAGATGCTTTCTCTGCGATAATTTTACCTGGTTCTTCATCAATTGTGTTCTGTTTTGCTGGGTTGATAGCTTTTTGCATCAAGTGTACAGATGGCTTGTGTTATTTTAACCTTGCAGTCTACACTCAGCCTTTGAACTATCAAAGTTGAAACGAGTCCAAATTTCACTGTGTTTTTACACATTTTTGCACATCGTGTGGCAGTGAATGAGTTAAAAAGACACTATTTATTCAGGGTGTTTATTTTATTATTATTATTATTATTGCATTTTATTTTATGATACTTGCAAATTTCTCCATTGTGGGACGATTAAAGCTATTCTGATTCTGATACTTTATTTTATTTTACTTTATTAATATTATTATTATTTTATTTTATGGTACTTTATTTCTTTTATTTATTTTATTTATGTTATTTATCTATTTTTTATCGTGTGTGCTCAAGTCACTAAAATGATACATATTCCAGATTTGAAGGATGCCTGTCGTATATATTTTGTCCTAGAATTCAAGTGAAAACGACAAAAACCCTGGCACTGGAGCGGACCCATTATTATTATTATTATTATTATTATTATTATTATTGCGTTTTATTTTAGGATACTTTTTTATTTTACCTTATTAATATTATTAATATTTTATTGCTTTGTATTTTACTGTACTTTATTTATTTTATTTCTCTTTTTTTAATCTTGTGTGTTCAAATCCATAAAATGATGCATAATCCAGATTTGAAAGATGCTGGTCGGATATATTTTGTCCAAGAATTTTAGTGAAAATGACAAAAACCCTGGCACTGGATTGGTCACATTTTTTTGCACATTGTCTGGCAGTGAATGAGTTAAAAAGACCCTTTATTTTATTATCATTATTATTATTATTATTATTATTATTATTATTTCATTGCATTTTATTTTAGGATACTTTCTTTTATTTTACCTTATTAATATGATTAATATTTTATTGCTTTGTATTTTACGGTACTTTATTTATTTTATTTCTCTTTTTTTAATCTTGTGTGTTCAAATCCATAAAACGATGCATAATCCAGATTTGAAAGATACTGGTCGTATATATTTTGTCCAGGAATTTGAGTGAAAATGACAAAAACCCTGGCACTGGACTGGTCACATTTTTTTGCACATTGTCTGGCAGTGAACGAGTTCAAAATACCCTTTATTTTATTATTATTATTATTATTATTATTATTATTATTATTATTATTATTATTATTATAATTATTATTATTTCATTGCATTTTATTTGATGATACTTTATTTTATTTTACTTTATTCATATTTGTAATATTTTATTGCTTTTTATTTTATGATTATTTATTCATTCATTTTTAATCTTGTGTGTTCAAATCCATAAAATGATGCATAATCCAGATTTGAAAGATACTGGTCGTATATATTTTGTCCAGGAATTTGAGTGAAAATGACAAAAACCCTGGCACTGGACTGGTCACATTTTTTTGCACATTGTCTGGCAGTGAACGAGTTCAAAATACCCTTTATTTTATTATTATTATTATTATTATTATTATTATTATTATTATTATTATTATTATTATTATTATTATTATTATTTCATTGCATTTTACTTGCTGATACTTTATTTTATTTTACTTTATTCATATCTGTAATATTTTATTGCTTTTTATTTTATGATTATTTATTCATTTATTTTTAATCTTGTGTGTTCAAATCCGTAAAATGATGCATAATCCAGATCTGAAGCATGCCTGTGGTATATATTTTGTCCTGGCGACGACAAAAACCCTGGCACTGGACACATTTTTTTTGCACATTGTCTGGCAGTGAATAAGTTAAAAAAGTGTGAACGTGTATGTTGGTTTTCTTTCGACATATACACACCCCGCGTTCCGTTGAAGAAGAGCGTCTGTCGACGTGGGTTCTGAATGACCACGATGGAGCC
Source organism: Hippocampus bargibanti (assembly GCF_051943395.1). Taxonomy (NCBI): domain Eukaryota; kingdom Metazoa; phylum Chordata; class Actinopteri; order Syngnathiformes; family Syngnathidae; genus Hippocampus; species Hippocampus bargibanti. The sequence continues at coordinate 27,226,044 of NC_142739.1, read as the reverse complement.
ATCATAATTCTGCAAGCGGCAGGAAATCTGGGCTGTTCCGCCTTCCAAGACGGTGACGTTCTCCGCCTGCACCGCCTGACAACACGCTGGAAGAGGACAAAGAGCAGGAAAAAAATAATTTACATCACAGTTCTATTTCGATGCCACCTTTCAAAATGAAGAAAAAAAAAAAACACTGTCGGCCTTCTTTCGCTCGCAAGTGATTCATCGCTCAGAGCCGTGCTTGAGAGGAAAGGAGAGACACAGCAAAACAAAATGGAGATATGCGATTTTGGGGGTTCGGAAAGACGATTGTCAGAATAATAGAAAAAGAAGAGCGAAAAAAAAACCACTCTGAAATTTGCTCGTCACCTTTAGCAGAAAGCTGTGATGAAAATAGTTTTCTTCTAGTTTAGTTTAGTTCTAATTACAATCCAATCCACTACAATACAATACAATATAATACAATACAATACATCCAAATTTAGATAGCGCTTTCACAACAGCTACAACCACTGTTGTGTTGTGAAAATATGATTTGCACTTACAGTAAAGTCTCGTTATATCGATATCGGATATATCGATAGTCCCGGTTATATCGATACTATTTCTATGCACGCACGGAGAAAATTACATGCAAACAGGGTCGGATATATCGATAGTCCCGGTTATATCGATATTTTTTTCGGACTCCCTTGAATATCGATATAACGAGACTTTACTGTATTTTGAAAATCTATTTTTAAACTTTATTTTGGTGTCTCAACGGCATCTATTAAAGTAGGTCGCGCCTTTTGCTGCAATCGGGAAATGCGGGTCTTGAACGTGGATGACTTCAATGCACTTGTTTGATACTTTGGCATCATTTTTGTGACATCTTTTAACATAAATAAATAAATAAATAAATAAATAAATAAATAAATAAATAAATACAAAGACCTTATCTTACAAACGTCTTACAAATGTCAAATTTCCGAAAATGAAACCTTATAATAAGCACTATTTTCATAATACACACCCACCACGGCAGGCGGAGTGATTTTCGGCGGAAGCACATGATCGAACAGCACCAGAGGTTAAGTTACCAACAGTCCTTATGGAAGGTGACTCTCCTTCCATAAGCCATCAAAGACCATCAAAAAGGTAAATAAAACTTTATTTTACAGCACAGTTTATTTCTTTAATTACAGTCCTCATGTAATGTGCCTCTCTTTCCAAACAGCAATTCCCTTTGACCTTCGACCTCCAACGCCATTCCATCAAGCCATCAATGACCATCACAAATGTAAATAAAGTGACTATGATACAATGCAGTGTATTTCTTTCATTACAATACAATAGCATATTTATTATATATAGAATAAGGTATGTTGTGTGGAGTTTTAAGGCTTATTTAGTTGAAAAGTATATTTTATGGAAACCCGGGAACGGATTATTCCCATTTTAATGGTTTCCTATGGGAACATTTTTTTGAGATACACACTTTTTGTTGAGGTCTCACTGTATTTGATACTAGTTGACCCAAATTTCCAGTCGACAAATCAGCCCATTTCCAACGGAGCTTGGGCGCCATCTGGTGCATTTTCTGGGACGCTACATTGCAGTCCTGACGGCTCGTATTGAGACACAAGTACTTCTTTAATCGATTGCAAACATTTATGCTTTCCTCTTCAGAACTATTTGAATCATATTCATAACTGGATGAGTAACAAAAAAGCATCTTCTCCGAATCTGAAGCCATTGTTTTGATTCTAGAGCAAGGCGAAGACGTCCTGGCGTGACATCACGTACAAGGGGGCGGGACCTTCTGAAACTCGCCATTTCCGGGGTCATTTTGAATAGTTTTGGGACACTAAGTCATTTTTACTGGTGTTTTTCATTAGACTAAAAATATCAGCCTGCGTGTTTTGGGTTTTTTAGATGCTATCAAACGTTTTTATGATGTCGGTTAGCAAACACAAAAATGGTGTCTTTTAAAAATGCGTTCTCTCACTTTGGTTAACGCCACAGTTTGCCATCTTGGTTGTAATTATTTTTCTAATGGCAGTTATTACTCATGCAGCGAGCACCCCCGAAGTTAGGCCGCCATTGTTTGAAAAAGGACATTAGCGTCACCGTGCTCCGCATCTTGACAAGTTTCACGCCACGTCTCTCTTCTCCCATTAGTGACTTGTCAACATTCAGACAGAAGAGTGACTGCCGCACGCCCGAGCGTAATGAGGAGGAAAGAGTCTCAAATCCGGGATGGAAATACAAACGGATTAGACGGCCCCAGAAGGCGTTTTCTGGCAAATGAGTGCCGCCATATTAATAGCTGTTATGCGACTCAGAAAAAAAATGAACGCTCGTGGCCGCTGTATGAGAAAACCAAGGTGGACGTGGATGTACTCGACATGCCGTATGCATTTCGAATGTAATTATTCTATTTACGGTCTCATTCGCTAGAGTAGATGCCGTATTCTTGCGTTCCATTGCTATTTTTATCAATAAACAACGATCAAACAAATCACGGTTGGCAGTGCTACTCGGATGTAAGTTTGTTGCAATCACCAGAGGCTTAGTTGATTTCAAATAAATAAATACATAAAAAAAAACAAATAAATAAATAAATAAATAAATAAATGAAAAGGTAAAAAGTAAACAAATAAATAAAAATGGAAAAATAGACAAACAGATAAATTGACGAATAAATAAAGAGATAAATATAAATAAATAGATAAATAAATTGAAAAAAACAGATGAATTAAGAGATGAATAGTAAAAAATAGATCCGAATAAATAGATTTGAATAAATAAATATAAATACGTAGATTTAAATAATAAGATTAAAATAAATAAACAGATAAACAAATTCTAAATACAAAAAATAGAAAAACAGATAAATAACTAAAGAGAAATATAAAAAAATAGATTAAAAATAGATTAAAATAAATAAATAAATAAAAACTGATGCATAGATAAATAAAGATATAAATATAAATAAATACATAGATTTAAATAAATAGATCAAAATGAAATGCCAAATAAAATAAAATGTCAGATAAATAAATAAATAAATAAATTGATTACAATAAAATGTCAAATAAATTAAAATGTCAAATAAATAAATAAATGAATGAATAAATAAATAAATAAATACATTGCTTAAAATAAAATGCGAAATAAAATGTCAAATAAATAAATAAATAAATAAATAAATAAATAAAATGATTAAAATAAAATGTGAAATAAAATAAAATGTCAAATAAATAAATAAATACATTGATTAAAATAAAATGTGAAATAAAATAAAATGTCAAATAATAAAGAATAAATACTAGTGCAGCGTGTTCGACCGGAAACAAATTCCTTGTGTGTTCTACATACTTGGCCATAAAGATGATTCTGATTCTGATAAATAAATAAATAAATAAATAAATAAATAAATAAATAAAAATAATAATCTACGAAAACTGACATTTTAGAGCGGTTGTCAGCAGCTGGCGGCTGGAGAAGCACGTGTGGCACTTTAGCGCCGCCCTATTGGCTCCCTGAAAATGTTTTGAAAATGAAAAAAAAAAAATCCTCCACAAATTAATTTTTTTCCAAGTACAACAACAATTTCTTAAACGATCCTGCGGGACAAAAAAAAAAAAAACAACAACAACAACAACAAAACAGCGAGAGATGAAGAAGACAAAGAATTAGACAAAGAAGAATGCGGAACAGAAGAACAACAACAACAATGAAGAGAAGAAGAAAAGCAATCCATACGACACCACCTATAAATCTAACGTCCGTTGAAATGCGCCCATCACAAAATAACTACACAAGCGGCAATACAAAAAAACCCAAAGAGAATGCAGAGTGACGTCGATTGTCCAAGTTGGCGGCTTCCTCATCAATAAGTTTTTCCTTCCGCTCAAGTGGGGGCAATATATTATAACCTCCCCCAATCCTCCCTGTCTGTTTATTTACGGCGGCAACACATCCCAATTCTTTTCAAACACAAAGTACTTTACTGCATGTCATAACGAAGTGATGGCACTCAATAGAACCTCCGGCAAGAGGAAAAGAATTCAATCAGCAGCGCAATGCTGGATTCTGTCGTGCTGAATGATGGCTTTCATGGGTCGGCGGGGGGTGCGGGGGCAAACAGCGACTATTCGGAGCCTGATAAACTAAGGAAAATGCCCCAAAAGACATGCCGCCGCTGCTCAGGCACAGAAAAAAACTGATTCTGTGACTATAAAGTGTCCTGGAGAGTTTTGAAAGGTGCTTAGAAATCGAATGTATTATTATTATTATTATTATTATTATTATTAGTCGTATTTATTTATGTCACTTATAAATGAAATGTATTATTATTATTTATTCATGTATTTATGTATTTATTTATTTCCTCATTCATTTATTTGTACATTTTTTTAACCATTTATCTATCCATTTATTTATTCATATTCATTCATTCATTTATTTATTTATTTGTTTATCTGTATATCTACCCATTTATTTATTTATTTATTTATTTATTCATCCATCCATCCATCTCTATATCTATTTATTTATTTATATTTAGCTCTATTTTCATTTATCTATTTTTGTATTGTTTACATTTTCCATTTATTTATATAGTTATTTATTTATTTATTTATTTATTTATATTTTTCTATATTTCCAATTATTAATTAATTAATTTATTTATTTAACATATTTATTTACGCACATTTATTCATATTTATTTATTTAGCTCTTTATTTATGTATCTTTTTTTCCATTTTTCTATTTATTTATATATTTTGTTCCTTTTTTTTCTATATTTCCAATTATTGATTAAATATTTTGTTTACTTATTTTTTTGGGGTTTTATTACCATGTTACTAGTGCAGCGTGTTCGATCGGAAACAAATTCCTTGTGTGTCCTACATACTTGGCAATAAAGATGATTCTGATTCTGATGTCCCAAATATCCCTGACAACCTTTGGTCAAACTCCCCCAACCATCTCTCTCCACCAACCAACCAACCAACCAACCAACCAACCAACCAACTCTCGAGGACTTGCACACTGCAAGAATCCAAACTAGGGCGCGGAAAATCCTACTGGACCCTCCGCACCCTGCCCACCACCTTTTCCAGCTATTCCCCTCAGGCAGGCGCTACCGATCCATGCGCACCAAATCCAGCAGACATTTAAACAGCTTCTTCCCCCAAGCCATTAACTCTTTGAACTCTTTCAACAGTAGCCAAAATGGAACTGTATAGTGCCACTTAGCAGTTTTTTTGACAACGATACTAGTGCAGCGTGTTCTACCGGAAACAAATTCCTTGTGTGTCCTACATACTTGGCAATAAAGATGATTCTGATTCTGATTCTGATTCTGATCAATCGTAATCCGAATTAATTCCTTGACGAGGCCCAGAGGCCATGCAGCAACTTCCTTTTTATGGCTTTGGTGCAGTCACTACATTACAGAAAAGGGTAGGGGGGGGCAGATTTGGGAGGTTGCCAGGTGGACCGTTTACTGTCGGTAAATTGTAGCTGCTGCCACCCGAGTCAGCCGGCTGAGTGACGGCCTCGCGCCATCCTTGAAAGTGCATCAACATCGGAGATGTGCTGTGTCAGATCGCCTCAAATGAACCCCTGCGCATCCTTGACAAAGGGAGGGGCCACATACCCCCCACCACCCCCCTCTGGCCACCAATGCCGCTACCTATTCATTATCTCTCATTATCTTTTCCCCACTGGAGGTCGGCCAGGAAGTCGTGTCGCCTCGACGGGCGGGCGGAGGATTTACAAGAGAATCGATGCAGAGGGGATGACAAAGCGAGACCCTTTTGCGTTATTACCGCTTCTCATTTCAAACAATAACAGCGCCTCGTCGCTTTCACGCTGGGGGTCAGCCATCCCAACGTCCAATTTTCCCATCACCCCCTCCGGGCAATGCCAGCCACTTTTCTATGCTTGCGGATGTGCATAACCGGTTCAGGTGGAAGGGGTGGGGTTAGGGGTGGGGGGGTCTGAACGCCTGCTCCAGGTTAATGACAGTTTACTTCTCCATGCGGAGAGCCGCACAGCCTCATCTCGCCGTCTAAAATTATCATACCATCTCTCGTCTCGCTTTCTTTCCTTTGGGGAGAATCTGCCAATCAAATGCAGAGCAAAGAAAGGTGGTTTGGGAAAGTGGGGGTTGGGGGGGGGGGGGGGGGGGGGTGAAGCTCCGCTCTATAAATAAAACATCATCCTTACCACATTTTCATTCTTTTGTCGTCCTCTCTGCTCACCTTGCTGCCACCTAATCCGCCAACATCAAACGTACTTTCATCTCCATTTTCCGCCATTAAAAACCTCCCCAAAACACTCGACGACTAGCGGTGTAGTGGAATGAGGAGAGCCTTGTGGATCTAAAAAAGGGTATAGGTATTTTCCCAAGGCTGAAAAGTCAATAATAGATGAAAACAGTCAATACTTGACATGACAGAAAATGAAAAAGTCAACAGAGTATGAATTTGATGCATATCTGGAACTGTTGCGGCTTGGAATTGAAGCGGATTTACGTGGGACAGGGTCTAAAAACGGGTATGGGTATGTTCCCAAGGCTGAAAAGTCAATAATAGATGAAAACAGCCAATGCTTGACATGACAGAAAATGCAAAAGTCAACAGACTATGAATTTGATGCGTATCTGGAACTGTCGCGGCTTGGAATTGAAGTGGATTTACGTGGGGCAGGGTCTAAAAACAGGCGTGGACATTTTCCCATGGCTGAAAAGTCAATAATAGATGACAACAACCAATGCTTGACATGACAGATAATGAAAAAGTCAACAGACTATGAATTTGATGCGTATCTGGAACTGTCGCGGCTTGGAATTGAAGTGGATTTACATGGGGCAGGGTCTAAAAACAGGCATGGGTATGTTCCCAAGGCTGAAAAGTCAATAATAGATGAAAACAGCCAATGCTTGACATGACAGAAAATGCAAAAGTCAACAGACTATGAATTTGATGCGTATCTGGAACAGTCGCGGCTTGGAATTGAAGTGGATTTACGTGGGGCAGGGTCTAAAAACAGGTATGGGCATTTTCCTAAGGCTGAAAAGTCAATAATAGATGACAACAGCCAATGCTTGACATGACAGAAAATGAAAAAGTCAACAGAGTATGCATATGTGGAACTGTCGCAGCTTGGAATTGAAGCGAATTTACATGGTACAGGAGCTTTGCTGGTCTAAAAACGGGCATGAGTATTTTCCCAAGGCTGAAAATTCAATAATGGCTAAAAAACAATCGACATTTTTGATTGACATGATAGAAAAATGAAAAACTCAACAGAGTATTAATTTGATGCAGATGTGGAATTGTCGCGGCTTGGAATTTCAACAGATTTACGTGGGACAGGAGATGGGAGATAGTCTCTTTTCGTCAATGGATGCAACAACATGCAACAACGTCATTTTAGCTTGTAACAGACGTGCACATTTCACCATGACTCATTTGTGTCTAAGTTTAGTATATGCTATATATACATATGTAGTTTACCTTATAACTTCATGTATTTGTAGTGTGTACGGTTACTCAACCATTCTAATATCAGTTTTCAGTCTAACGTTCCACGCCTTAAATCACAGCCGATTGGCTCCGTTTGAAATGAGGTTATTCCCGCTAATGCAGGGGTGTCAAAGTCATTTTTTTGCCGCGGGCCACATTGTAGTTATGGTTCCTCTCGAGGGCCGTTATGAATTTGGGGAACCCATTAGAATGTTTAAATCCCGTCAAATATTACATATAGAGCACAAAGCAAATTAATGAATAACTCGCTTTCAAATCTGAAGTCAAGAATAATGACTTTTATTGTGGTTGACATCCAAAAATATGAAATTTTGGCTCAGATTTTAGCAATCATCATGGAATTTAACAAGTTTGATTTGCTTTCGCGGGCCGAAAAAAATGATGTGGCGCGCCGGATTTGGCCCGCGGGCCTTGACTTTGAGACCTGTGCACTAATGTATAAATAACATCTGTGGGGGAAGAGCAGCCCTTATTCCCCACTGACCTCTCTCTCTTTCTCTCTGTGCCATTCCAAGAATAAATAATCTTTCTGTTCAACATTTCGATTACTGCTGATTGACTATTTAGACCACAGGTGTCAAAGTCAAGGACCGCGGGCCAAATCCGGCCTGCCACATCATTTTTTTCGGCCCGCGAAAGCAAATCAAACTTGTTAAATTCCATGATGATTGCTAAAATCTGAGCCAAAATTTCATATTTTTGGATGTCAACCACAATAAAAGTCATTATTCTTGACTTCAGATTTGAAAACGAGTTATTCATTAATTTGCGGTGTGCTCTATATGTAATACAGTAAAGTCTCGTTATATCGATATCGGATATATCGATAGTCCCGGTTATATTGATACTATTTCGATGCACGCACGGAGAAAATTACATGCAAACAGGGTTGGATATATCGATAGTCCCGGTTATATCGATATTTTTTCGGACTCCCTTGAATATCGATATAACAAGACTTTACTGTATTTGAAGGGATTAAAACATTCTAATGGGTTCCCCAAATTCATAACTGCCCTCGAGAGGAAACCGTAACTACAATGTGGCCCGCGGCAAAAAAATGACTTTGACACCCCTGATTTAGACCAACTCAAGCGAAGACCAGGAGAAGAACAACTTTGATCCAACATTTTTGGTGCCGAAACCCTGGAGATCCAACAGGCTTGGATCAGGGACTCGATTGGTCATCCCTGATTTCAAAGTCGACCTTTTCCGAGCCCGGAATGCTCATCTCCATCCTGATCCTTATTCCTACGAAGCTCATCTTGTGATGCGCTAAACGTTGTGGTCTTCCTCACGCCATTTCCTCATGATCCATCTTTTCTTTTTCACAATAGCCTCCATTTTTTTTTTAGGTTTGGTGGGTTGCCGGACCAAGTGGGAATGATTGCCAGATTTGTATACCCCCCCCCCCCTGCCCTGCACCCTACACGTCTGCGAAATGTGATTTGTTCTGCAGCTCAAGTCTGCTGCATAATTGCAGCGTTTCCTGCGTGGAAGGAAGTGGTGCAGAGCAAGCGAGCGAACGGGACGAGAAGATAGAACAAAATGAGTCAATAGTGGATATCTTGCTTTTTTTCCCCCCTGTCCCGCTTTCATCTTTTGCTCCGCTTTGGTTTATTTTAATTGGCAGCAGCTCAGCTTTTCTCTCTGCTTGTTTCTACTCTCCCCCCCTCACCCTCCATCTTAATCCGCGACTAGCTCAACCTCTCCAAACTTTCCAACTCCGGGAGGAAGAAGCTAATCAATGGAATCAGCATCAAATTGCGCCGGTTCAATTGGCGACCCTTCGTTCAATGCGTTTTTGTTATAATTTGGTCTCATAACTTGCCATCGTTCGGCTTTATCGGCTGACGTTTCAACCCCATTCGTTAAATTTCCAATTAGCTTCCCGCCACCCGGTCGCCACCTTCCTCGTCGTTCGTCGAACTCTTTTTATTTTATTTTTTTGCGGCATTGTAATGATGGTTTCCTCTCAGGGGGGCGTTATGAATTTGGGGAATCCATTAGAATATTTAATGACCTCCATATACAGTGATACCTTGTCTTACGAATGCTTTAGCTAACGAATTTTTCACTTTACGAACGTTAAATTAGCGAGAATATAATCTTGGCATACGAACTATTTTTCGGGAAACACACGGTGCGCCACAATGAGTGATGTGTCGTTCGCGAACGAGTCGGTTCTCCTAACAAGGAGCTGAAATAGCTATCTATCTAGCTAGCTATCTATTTGTTTTCTATTAGCTATCTAGCTTTCTATCTATTAGCTATCCATTACCGATCCATGCGCACCAAATCCAGCAGACAGCTTCTTCCCCCAAGCCATTAACTATATGAACAGTAAGTAGCCCAAATGGAACTGTATAGTGCCTCTTGCAATTTCTTGATGATGATACTAGTGCAGCGTGTTCGACCGGAAACAAATTCCTTGTGTGTTCGACATACAGTAAAGTCTCGTCATATCGATATTCAAGGGGGTCCGAAAAAATATCGATATAACCGGGACTATCGATATATCCGACCCTGTTTGCATGTAATTTTCTCCGTGCGTGCATAGAAATAGTATCGATATAACCGGGACTATCGATATATCCGATATCGATATAACGAGACTTTACTGTACTTGGCAATAAAGATGATTCTGATTAGCTAGCTAGGTTTCTATCTAGTTGAGTGACTTCCGGGTTGAGTGAATGCTAGCGCGTGAGGCTGCCGCTGCTCACCCACAGAAAAAAAAAATCTTGTGACTTTAAAGTACCTGGATAGCTTAAAAATAGCGAATAGCTAACTCGGTAGCTAGCTGGATAACTGAGATTGAATGGAATTTACAAGCAAACATTTTTTGAATGATTCCACACCTTTACAGAAACACCACACACACAAATAGTCACTCGAAGAGCGAATGAGCTTCATCAAAAACTGTTCAAGGCACAAGTTTCACTCGCAAGCAAATCCCAGCTCGGCACCGGCGGTAATGACACGTTCTCCACGCCGATACAAGCCGCGCTTGAATACCGATCGAACGTGTACGTGCAAGCATTACGCTCCCGCTTCCTTCGGTTTGTTTGCCACGTAATGACTCTCGGTGGGATCGATACCGCCCGGCTTCTTTTTTTAATAGGGATGCATGTGGTGTGCGGGTTTGGACTTACGAGCAAAGCCCAGAAGGAGGGGGACCAGGACCAGGTTGCGCAGGGCTGGTGAGAGAGAACTTGGGCGGCGACGATGGAAAACAGAACTCCAAACGTGCCTCATTGTGTATTGATGCGGACTTTCGAATCAATAGCTCCTCTATGACCCTGCCTGCTCTAATGCGGACTAACAAGTCAACACAAAAACAAAATAAAACAAACCAAAAAACTAATTTGCGCTCAACAACAACGCCAGGCTAAGCTAACCGCTCAGAGCTAAACGTATCAGCGCTAATTGGTGCTACTTAGCAAACCTCGACTTATATAACGACATTGTTTTTGCCAGCGACAAGTGACATCCCGTGACAATCGAACGTAATTCTAACTGTAATCTAAGCTAGCTCCCGGCGGACGTAGTTTTCTTATCTCGCTAGACGATGCTTGTACGCGAACTTTAGAAACATGCTAGCAGGACTGATAAATCTGGGGCAACAATCAACAGCAAGTGTTTTTTTTCCCCCCGAATCAAGGTCTGCTGGCGTTTCTTTGGAGATGCTAACCTGAACGGCGGCGTCTCTGGAGACACGCCGTCTCTCCGTAGTTGATCAGCAGAGAGCGTAGGGGGTGAATAAAATGTGATTCGAGGTTGAAGAGCGGAATCCTCTCGAGATAGCTTTTGTAAATTTGTCCGGTAATAAAATAGCAGGCGGAATGAACGCAAACCGTCGGATTTAATCTACCTAGAAACCCGGAAATTGAAATTTCAAACTTGTTTTGCTTATGTGAGCAACACCGCATACCTCACCCAGCGCTACGCTACCGAAAGCTAACGCGTTAGTACCCCGAGCACGGCCACGCGGCCTCCTACTCCACATTCCGCCGCAACTACAATAAAACAGGCAATGGCTTAACTGATATGACTTCAAAAACGCTGCTTCACAACAACAACAACAACAAAATAACTTGCAATCACTCTCCTGAAATCGTTTCTCCCGCTTTTTCTTCCATCCAAGCCGTCGCGTCAAAATTCCCGTCGCCGCCTTTGTCCGTTCATGAAAAAACACGCCGATAAATCCCAAAGAGGTGCCGGAGCTAAATCGCATCCATCTGCCCGTTATCTGACTTGCAACTTGTTTATATAACCCTGGTCACTACCCCTTCCCTCCTCATGCGCCTGTGTGGGATTAGCATCTGCATATTTTGCATATTCTTTTGTGAAGGTTAAAGCGATGCTGTTTGTGCGTGTGTGTGGTGAAATGACAATACTTGTCTTTCAGTTCTGCAAACAGTGGCGGTGTGTGTGTGTGTGTGTGTGTGTGTGTGTGTGTGTGTGTGTGTGTCAATGTAAATGTGGCTAAGTGTCTGGTGTGGAATTGGGCAGCGTTTGGCCTTTTCACAGTCGTCTCTTGGTTCATGTACCCATACAGGCGTCATAATGCCTCTTTGTTTTAAAACGGCAGCAATTTACGGCGGCGCGGATGCGCGCCATCGACGGTTGGCAACAAATGAGACCTTTCGAGCGATATCTGCTAAACGGCAAACTTTGTGTTCCCACTCCCTGCATTGATAGACGGAAATTTATCAAATAGGAAGAGCTCCAAAAATGTATTTTTTTTAACTCATTCACAAATTTATTCTGGAATTGAAAATATGTCATAGACCGCCATTCCCGAATTTGTCCGTGTTTTTTTTTTTTTTTCATGCGTGGGTGCCGATAAAGCGCTGGCCATGGCGTCTGGTAATATTTTTTTTCTTTTCCACAAGGCGGCAGATTTATATTTTCTGTCTACATGTTTTGTTGCATCATTTGTGTGCAAAATAGGATGACAGTCGATGCTATGGCATTTCCCATTATTTGTTAGCATTAAACTGGAGAAATATATGCTTGTTTTTCCTCAAAGCCCAATATTTCTCTTTTTTTTTTTTTACAAATAGCCAATGAAGACATAGTGCGTAACCCCAGCCTCTACTGTAGCACCTTATAATGTGGTGCGCCTTATATTTGTAAAACTTCTATATATTTATATATTATATTTGGAAAACTATTTTCCTTCATTGAAGGTGTGCCATATACTCCAGTGGGCGTTATATATGGAAAAAGTTTGAAAATACACCATTCATTGGAAGTGAACCTTATACTCCGGTTCGCCTTATACACTGGAAAATACAGTAGCATTTTCCTTGAAGGAAGTTACTGTAATTATAAGCAACAAGAAAATATTTCCCTCTTATTTCTTCCATATGGGTATTTGACATTTTGGTCCATATTTTCGCAAGTAACATGGAAGTTGCCACATTTACAGTGATACACTGTAAAACCCAACAAGTTGAAAGTACTCAAATTTTTTATGGCAACTGATTACGTCAAAATTTTTGAGTACAGTTTACTCAAAAGTTTTGAGTAACCTGTATAGGTTACTCAAAACAGGTTACAGGTTACTCAAAACTTTTGAGTAAACTGTACTCAAAAATTTTGACGTAATCAGTTGCCATAAAAAATTCGAGTACTTTCAACTTGTTGGGTTTTACAGTGTACCTTGGTTTACGAACTCCTTGGCTTACGAACTTTTCGGTTTACGAATGTTACATTTATGAAAAATTTCCCTTGGCATTCGAACTTTTTTCGTACACGGAGCTGCCTCAATATATGATGTGTCGTCCACGAATGAGCCCGTTCTTCTAACAACAAAATGGCAGCCGACTGTTTTTGTCCTCTATTCCCCGCCCCCAGTCTTCGGTTAAAGCTACGTGATTGGTCAAGAACGCAGCAGTGAGGGGGGGCGGAGGGTGGTTTAAACATTAAAGAGACATGCAGACGACAGTGAGAGAGTTTCAACTTTGATCGTTTAAAGGCAGAGTGTAGACTGAAAGGTTAAAATATCTCAGCAATCAGGCTCCACAAATAACCAGCACAAGCCATCTGTACGCTTGATGCAAAAAGCTATCAATCCAGCTAAACAGAACACAATTGATGAGGAACAGAGAAAGCACCTACAAGGGATCGTTCCTCAAGATGGTGAAAGACGCCTACGTTCCTCATCAAGTGTTTAATGCTGATGAAACCGGCCACTCCATTCCATCAAGTCATCAACGACCATCACAAAGGTAAATAAAATGACTTTATAATACAGTACAGTTTATACAGTTTAATTATAATACAATATCACATTTATTACACATAAAATAAGGTATATTGTGTGTAGTTTTCAGGCTTAGAACAAAATTAGAAAGTAGAACATTATGTTTTATGGGGACCTCGGAACGGATTATTCTCATTTTAATGGTTTCCGATGGGAAATTAATTTTTGGGATACACACTTTTCGCCTTACACACTCTGTATGGGAACCAATTAAGTTCGCAAGACAAGGCATCAGGCACTGTAATTTGCTTTTGCGCGTCATATAAAACAATGTGACGGGCCAGATCTGGCCCCCTTGCCTCGACTTTGACACCAGTAATGCTGATGCATTCATTTGTCAAATGTTCACAGTATTGCCGCGATGAGTACCTGGTATGTTAAATAAACGCCCGTTACTTTGTCTGCACCCCCCCCCCCCCCCCCCAACCGCCATCACCGTCACATGAGCAATCATTACAGCAATTGGCAACGAAAGTGGCGGCACAAAGCCAGCGATGGACGCCTGCCACAGCGGCTCTGGTGACTTTCATTGTCCCGATAAAAGGCAACGATAACAGCGCTCCGCCGTTATGACGCCACCTCTCATTGTTCCCAATCGACAGATCCGTCTCCAAAGAACTTGCACGCACACTACAATCAAGACCGATAAAGTTAAAGTTTGTTTTTTTTTTTTTAAATCGGACGGCTTTTCAGAAAGCCCCGCAAGCGCTCGTAATTGCCAGGAAGAGCTTCAATGTATTAAAAATCCACTCACGTTCCGCCTAGCGTGTATTTGAGCGTGATGTTGATTGGGATCTCGGGGTCTTCAAAATAAGAACAGCAACGACGTGGAGGATTGTGAAACGGGGTTGAGTGGCAGGAGGCATTTAACAACAGATTTGCACCGCGGTCCGTCCATCTTGAACAGAATTTCAAGTGGCGTCGCAATTTGACATTTATTTTTGGATCATAGGAACTTTTTCATGATACATTTGAAATGATATTGTCGTTATCTTTGTTTATTTCTTTATACAGTAAAGTCTCGTTATATCGATATCGGATATATTGATAGTCCCGGTTATATCGATGCTATTTCTATGCACGCACTGAGAAAATTACATGCAAACAGGGTCGGATATATCGATAGTCCCGGTTATATCGATATTTTTTCGGACTCCCTTGAATATCGATATAACGAGACTTTACTGTATGTCATTTTACCATCATTGAACTCATTCACCGCCATTCCCGAATTTATTCAGGAATTGAAAATTTGACGTGGAGCGCCATTTCCGAATTTTCCTGGGTTCTGGTTTTTCTTGCGGGTGCGTACCGATAAAGTGTTGGTCAGACCTCTGGCAATGTTTTTTTTTTTCACTCAGCATTTGTCTTTTGTCCATGTTAGCGCTTTGCTGTTTCAGCTGTTGTTAAAGGACAACCGACGCCTTCGAACAAGGTGTTTCCATAATTTGTAAAATCACTTCAAATGACTTTGACTGAGCGTATTTTACAAATATTCCACCGCATATCGCTATATCTTTTCAGACTCGCACTGAATATTCAGGAAGTCTTGTTTTCGAGTTGATGACGATGCCTGACGTGACATCACATCTGGAACGCCTCTGACTGAGAAAGCGACACACAATGCATTTTAGGTGGTCTGAAAACTTCGTGTTGATGGTGAAATTAGAAGGAAAACACATAAATAACGCGATGGTGAATCGTTGCGTGTTGCACCAAGACTACTATTTGATACTAGTTGACACAAATTCCCAGCTGACAAATCAGCCCATTTCCAACGGGAGCTTGGCCACCATCTTGTGCATTTTCTGGGACACTACATTGGAGTCCAGACGGCTCGAATTGATCCGGAAGGACTTCTTTAATCGATTGCAAACATTTATGCTTTCTTCTTCAGAACTACAGTAAAGTCTCGTTATATCGATATTCAAGGGAGTCCGAAAAAATATCGATATAACCGGGACTATCGATATATCCGACCCTGTTTGCATGTAATTTTCTCCGTGCGTGATTAGAAATAGTATCGATATAACTGGGACTATCGATATATCCGATATCGATATAACGAGACTTTACTGTATTTGAATCATATTCAAAACTGGATGAGTAACAAGAAAGCATCTACTCCGAATCTGAAGCCATTGTTTAGATTCTAGAGCAAGGCAAGATGCCCTGGTGTGATGTCACGAACAAGAGAGCGGGACCTTCTGAAACTGGCCATTTTGAAGTAGTTTTGGGACACTTTAACTCATTTTTATTGGTGTTTTGCATTTGACTAAAAATATCAGCCTGCGTGTTTTGGGTATTTTAGATGCTATAAAACCTTTTTCTGATGTCAGTTAGGAAACTCAAAAATGGTGTCGGTTGTCCTTTAAAGCACGTAATTAATATGTAAATGTTGTATTTTGTACAACTGATTTGCTGCTGAATTGAATGTTTATGTAGTCCCAAAACGCAATATTCTGTGGATGACAATGACAAAAACCCTGGCACTGGAGTGTCCAACACACACATGACACGTTGTCTGGCAGTGAATGAGTGAATGTTATTTAAAATATCAGAACCGCAAATTATGTATGTAAATTATGATGCTTATGAATACCACCGGATGACAGTGAAGCATTTTTTTCCCCCCCAACATGAAGCTCCTTGAGTCATTTCAACGTAGCCCCTTGGACGCCAAAGTACCACACGTTGCAAATGACTATTTGTCTAAATGAAGCTCCTCATCTCACCCGTGTTCCCAGTTGAGTTTTGGGGAGCGATGCCGGTGGTTGTGTAATTTGTTTATAAGTTGCACTTGTAAGACACCCCGTTTTCACCTCCTTCTGTCTTTCTTCATTGGCGCCTTCTCATTCAAATCAAACTTTTAATGGCTTTCGTGGTACCACGGCTGGAATAAGTGTTGCCAAAGCAAAAAAAAAAAAAAAAAAAAAAAAAAAAAAAAAAAAAAAAAAAAAAAAAAGAGTAAAATGATATTTTAACCAAATTCACTACAAGAGTGAGGACTTTGAATGTTTCAGAGACCTCACTCCTGCTGTTATTTCAGTTTCAAGTCCACTTTTTTCAAGTGGGAAATGCAGTTAAGGGAGACATCTAGTGTTCAAATGTAACACGAGTTCTTCTCGAAACTTATCAGAAATGGTGGTCCTCACTCCTTATCTGGAGTTACCCGGACCTCACAAAAACATTGAAACAGGAATGCGTGTGTGTGTTTAATGAGAAGGGAAAAAAATCATACCACGAACTGGTTTGAAAACTCAACTGAATCAACCAAAAGAAAAGTAAAACGATTTTTTTTTACCAAATTCACTACAAGAGTGAGAACTTTGAATGTTTCAGAGACCTCACTCATGCTGTTATTTCAGTTTCAAGTCCACTTTTTATTGTTTTGTTTTTTAAAGAAGTTGAAGTGGGAAATGCAAGTTAAGGGATACATCTAGTGTTCAAATGTAACACTAGTTCTGGCCACATGCTCCAGCGTTCACTCAACCCAGAAGTAACTCAAATAGATAGAAAGCCAGCTAGCTAATAGATAGCCATCTAGACAGTTAGCGAACTAGCTAAAATAGCTATATAGCTAATAGATAGCCAGCTACGTAGCTGGCTAGCTAGCCAGATAGCTAATAGATAGCAAATGGATAGCAAATATCAGAAATGGTGGTCCTCACTCTTTATCTGGAGTTACCCGGACTTCACAAAAAGTTGAAACAGGAATGTGTGTGTGTGTGTGTGAGTATGACAGGGGAGCAGAGTGCTAACGTTGAGATTGTATCTAGGGGGCAGTGATGCTGGGGCTTGTGGTAGTGGTGATGGGGGGGGGGTATCGTGTAGGGGGGTATCCAAGATTAAATTTCTTTTTGTCCTGTAGGCGCTTCTTGGGTAGCGTTGAACCCCCCCCCCCCCCCTACCTGGAGGAGTGTCTGAGTGTGAACCATTGAGTGTGTGTGTATGTGTGTGATCTTGAGGGTTTATTAGCTGGCAAAGTCTGAGGGAGGCCATGTTTTGTGGTGAGGTGCAGATAAATCAAAGACCCCTCCCTACTAACACACACACACATACACACACTCAAGGACGTCTCTGCAGCATTGGAATTATTAGCGTGGGCTAGAGCTGATGTAGCGACGTGAGTGCCCACGTACCCTCCCTTCCCGGGGGGGGAGGGGGGCCTCCACCCCCTGCCTTTCCAATCCGAGTGCATAATTGACTGTGAAGATGCTCGCAGGTTGTGGACATACCCTCTGAAAATAACAAGTCATTGTAAATATAGACGTTCACCGCCGCCGCTGCCGTGTTGCATTCTAACTGCGTCGGTGTAACCTTTTACGCTAAAGTGGAAGTTTGAGATACCGTCGCTGTTGGCGAGAACGTCTTCGGCGGCATTTCCTGTTTTTTGTGCTCTCTTGAATGTCCAAAGACGCGACAAGATAGTGCCATTGACGGTAAGGAAATGATAACAGATCCACTATGGAGTTGCTAAGTTTAGCCTGGGTCGTTCACGGGAATGTTATAGAGTCTGTAAGCAAAATCTACACAGAAATACCAAAGTCGAAACTGGAGTTTGTCTTTTTATGACAGCAACAGAAGCGACATTTTAACTCATTGACTTCCAGATGATGAGAAAAAATGTCTCCACGCCAGTGCCAGGGTTTTTGTCATTGTCACTCAAATTCTAGGATCCGGAGGAATATTGACTTTTAGGACTACATTAACATTCGATACAGCTTTATAAACCTTGGACTCCCTTCTTTCATCAGGAAATTGAGTTAATTCCTAAGTTATATGGGTCTGGAGTTATCTGATCTTGAAATGGGGGTGGCTGTATAAAATACAATACAATACATTGATTTATATAGAGCTTTAACAAAATCTGAAGCTGTAACAAAGCGCTAACATGGACAAAAGGCTAATCCTGCTCCCTTGTGGAAAGGAAAAACATTGCTTGAGGTCTGGCCAGCACTTTATCGGCACCCCCCGCAAGAAAAACCCAAACAAACTTGTGAATGGCGTTCAACGTCACACTTCTCAATTCCCAAATAAATTCGGGAAAGGCAGCGAATGTGTCAAGCCGCTGCTAGCTAACATATCACGGAAAATCCCATTGACAAGCTAACAGCACTGACATTTGTGCTTTTCACAAACCCAGCAGATGTTTGAACACAAACGGTGAAGTAACTACGCAAACAGACAGTATACGGTTAAAATGACTTGAAAAAATTTAAACGGGAGTCCGATGGGGGTTATTTGACCCCTGGCAATCCTGAATTACGATAACGACATTTGTATTATGTACAAACTGCAATACACCAAGTTCGCTACTACAGTAAAGTCTCGTTATATCAATATTCAAGGGAGTCCGAAAAAATATCGATATAACCGGGACTATCGATATATCCGACCCTGTTTGCATGTAATTTTCTCCGTGCGTGCATAGAAATAGTATCGATATAACCGGGACTATCGATATATCCGATATCGATATAACGAGACTTTACTGTATATTGAGAAAGATGAGAACGTGATCATCAAGAATTTTGACTTCTCATATGTCATCAGAACGAAAGATTTTTTTTAAGAAAATAACATTGTCTTTCTACTAGTTACAATAAATGTCCCTGCTAAATTCTCCCGAGACGATCTTCATTCTCCCGTTAAGCTGCACTTAAATAAGGAGACATTTTAGTCCTGTGGTTTGGCGCCAGCGTTGGCCTTTTCGGCGGATGTTCGTCCGTCGCCATCTCTCGCTCATTTTGGGGGATTTGCGGCGGACTCGGTGTTAATCGCCAGCCTCCAGCCGAGCTAATCCGAGCGGATTTGCTCTGAACTCACTAATTAGAAAAGTCACATCTCCTCTGTGGGGTCGGGCTCATTCCTGGTCACGCCGATCGATATGTTTGGGTACAATTAGGTGGACATTTTATGAGGTTTGGACATCATTACATAGATTTATTCAACTATTTATTCATCTTTCCATCTATCTAGCAAGCTACGTATCTATCTAGCTAGCTGCGTATCTAACTAGCTAGCTGCGTATATAATTAGCTAGCTACGTATCTAACTAGCTAGCTGCGTATCTATCTAGCTAGCTACGTATATATCTGTCTGTCTATCCATCTATCCATCCAGCTACCTACCTACCTACCTACCTACCTACCTACCTACCTACCAGTGACGTGCGGTGAGGTTCATGGCTGGTGAGGCACTGACGTCATCAATGACGTCACCGCTCGTCTCTACTTAGGATTTGAACGGTAAATGTGAAAATTCAGCGATTTTGAAAAAAATCCTAAAACGGTGAAGTTAAATGGACAAGAACTTTAAAGTACAAATCACTAAATACATCTAACTGTTTAATTTATTTTTTCATTTGATATTTCCATGATGATGACAGGTGAGGCACTGCCTCACCTGCCTCCACTGACTGCACGTCACTGCTATCTATCTATCTATCTATCTATCTATCTATCTATCTATCTATCTATCTATCTATCTATCTATCTATCTATCTATCTATCTATCTATCTATCTATCTATCTATCTATCTATCTATCTATCTATCTATCTCTTTTATTTGTGTATATATAGTATTCAACGATTTGTATAATAAATTGTATAATAATGTATTGTATAATTTATCGTATAATAAATAATTCAACAATTATTATTCAACAATCTTTTGACTTCAAGACGGTGCCGCGAGAGTGCGAGACTAATCAAGGCAAATCCAATCTAATCCAATCCAATCCAATTAATGTATTTATTTATTTTCTAGTCATTTATGAAATGTATTATTGTTATTATTTATTTTCTATTTATTGATTTATTTTTTATTTGTTTACTTATTGATTTATCTATTCATCACGGGATCTTTATCTATTTATCTATTTATTTACTTAATATGTTTATTTATTTTTTTATTTATCAATCCATTTGTTTATTTATTCATACCCATTTATTTATGTATTTATTTATGTCTTTATTTATGTATTTATTTATGTATCTATTTTTTATTCATGTATTTATTCATGGTTTTATTTATGTATTTATTTATTTATTTATTTATTTATGTATTTATGTATTTATGTATTTATTTATTGTGGACAGGATAACTTCTCCAAAACTTGAGCGGACAAGTGATTATATCCCGGTTTCGAGTTCTGATTCACCTTCTTTTGTGCGTCTCCAATAAGGCAGGAGACTAAATTCTCTCTTTAGAACTCGGCGAACTTGGCATTGGATTCACAGAGCAGGAAGCAAAAGCATAAAAAAAATCGTCGGGTAGCCTTTGTGGATATTCTATTATTAGTTTCATCCCATCATACATCAATCTTGAGAATTAGAGAAAGGGCGATGGGTGGGTGGGGGGGGAGTGGTTAGGGTGACCATTTTAGCTCATGCCACTGCCGCTGCTCACCCACAGAAAAACTGATCCTGTGACTGTAAAGTGATCTTGAGAGTTTTGAAAGGTGCTCATAAATGAAATGTATTAATATTATTATTATTTGTGGTTATGGATCATTTCATGGGACATTGCACGATTTAACAATTGCTAATTTCATTCTCGCGTGATATAATCTGTGCTTTCACCCTCAACGAACATCTATTTTTTTTTTTTTTTTTTTTTTTAATCACATTGCTCTTTCCACCCCTTCAAGACCCCTCGTCATTTCCTCTTTTTATCCCCCCCCCCCCTAATCTCCTCCTTTGACCTTACAGAGGGCCTTTGCACTTTTGTGTCTTTCTTTCTGCCGCTCTCCTTCTTTCTTGGTCTCTTTCGAAACAAAACCACACGCTCATCAGCTACTGCTTGGAGGTTTCGCAAGGAGAATATTAACGTGTTTTTTCCCTCTCAGCCAATTAACACCTGAAGCTCATAACAACCTTTTAAGCCACTGGTTTATGCTATACACAACAAACACACAGAGGCGGAAACACAATAACGCGCAGTGTATTAAAAATTAAAAAAAGCCAAACACCTAAACACACCTTTATCAAGGGTAAACAGAAGGTGTAGTGCACACAAATATGGACGTGTCGATTCGGAACACAAGCCCGAAATAGATTTGGTGCAAATACTGGAAGGCGTGATTAACTCATCCACTGCCAGAGGATGTGCAAAAATGTGTCCACTCCAGTGCCAGGGTTTTTGTCATTGTCACTCAAATTCCAGGACACACAGAATATGGATTTTTAGGACTAAATAAACATTCAATGCAGCGTACGAAACCTTAGACTCTCTTCTTTCATCAGAAAAAAAGTTAATTCCTAAATTATATAGGTCTGGATTATATGAGCTTGAAATAAGGGCAACAGTACAAAATATAATACAAACTATACTGATAGAGTGTTTATGCACATTAGTAAACATATTACGTTATTTCATGTTTAGAATTAGTAAACATATGTTTTTTCATGTTTAGCCTAGTATACATTATGAATTGTGCACGTTTAATTTCAGTCTAATTTAGTTAAATAAAACTATCAGTCTTATTTGTTCAATAGTCGTTGCAAAGAAGCAACAGCTCCAACTCCAATCTAAGACCCTCCCAACTGAGTTGTTCGTAACCGATTGGACGGGAAGATCGACTTGTCCGCAACTGATTGGACAACAGATGGCCACTGTGTATGTTTAAAAACTTGTCAGAGCGGGAGCTCGCTCTCTTTGTCTTTTTGTTCTATCTTTGTTCGTGTGCTCATGTCTTCGTCCCACCGAGACGAGAAGTGCTTTTTCTGTCCCATTAGAATAAAGTAGTTTTTTGTTCACCATCTATCGTCGTTGCTGATATTATTATCAAGTGAACTTCCGACAATACCGAACCAGGAAAGACGAACAAGAAGTTTCAACCGAACACATACTTATTGGTTTATATGGCGCTTTAACAACAGCTGAAGAATTGAAAAGCATCCACAATTTAGCTGATTTCGCCACATTGCAAAATCTCACTAACTGTTTCGCTAGTGCGCTACGTTAGCATATTCACAACGAAGAGTCTTAAAATAAGCGACATGCATAAAACATGGTCGGAGTTGGAGGCCGGAAGAAGGAAGGGAAGATAGACAGAACAAGTCGACGTTTAAAAAAAATGGTATGGTAATGACCCGGATAACGCCAAGCGCCCGCGATGGAAAAGAGGGTCGCACCGAGCGGGACGGCAGAGAACGATAACGGCAAGGACGGGGAAAACTTCACTCACGGCCCGCTGCCCCCACATTGTACAGCGCATGAAAAATGGAGATGAAATAATTAGACAGGCTGACTGCAAAGGCTCATTTGAATATGTAAATGCAACTTCATTTTCTCCGGCGCTCCCGCTATCTCGCTAATGCTTTTCCCCTTCTCCCCCCATTCTTTTACTCTCGCTAGCTAGTCACATTCTCCCTCCTTTTACCTCTTTAGTATAGTAGTAGTAGTAGTAGTAGTAGTAGTAGTAGAAGAGCTAGTATTAGAAGAGGTTGTAGTAGAAGAGGTAGTAGTAGTAGTAGTAGAAGAGGTAGTAGTAGTAGTAGAAGTAGTAGTAGTAGTAGTTGTAGAAGAGGTAGTAGTAGCAGAAGAGGTGGAAATAGTAGTTGTAGCAGTTTATAGTAGAAGGGGTCGTAGTAGTAGAGCAGGTGGTAGTAATAGTAGGAGTAGTAGTAGTAGTAATAGTTGTACTAGAAGATGTAGTAGTAGTTGTTGTAGTAGTAATAGTAGTAGGAGTAGTAGTAAAGTAATAGTGGAAGAGGTAGTAGTAGAAGAGGTGGTAGTACTAGTAGTAGGAGTAATAGTAGTAGTAGTAGCAGTAGTAGTAGTAGTTGAAGAGGTAGTAGTAGTAGGAGTAGTAGTAAAGTAGTAGTAGTAAAAGAAGAAGTAGTAGTAGTAGTTGTATTAGTAGTAGAAGAAGTAGTAATAGTAGTAGTAGTAGAAGTAGTAATAGTAGTAGGAGAGGTGGTAGTAGCAGATGTGGTAGTAATAGTAGTAGTAGTCATAGTAGAAAAGGTTGTAGTCGTCATAATTGTAGCAGTCATAATAGTAGTATGAATAGTAGTAGTAGTAGTAGTAGTAGTAGTAGTAGTAATAGTTGTACTAGAAGAGGTAGTAGTAGTAGTCGAAGAGGTAGTAGTAGTAGGAGTAGTAGTAAAGTAGTAGAAGAAGTAGTGGTAGTAGTAGAAGAAGTAGTAATAGTATTAGTAGTAGTAGTAATAGTAGTAGAAGAGGTGGTAGTAGCAGATGTGGTAGTAATAGTAGTAGTAGTCATAGTAGAAGAGGTTGTAGTCGTCATAATTGTTGTAGCAGTCATAATAGTAGTACGAATAGTAGTAGTAGTAGTAGTAGTAGTAGTAGTAGTAGTAGTATAGATATCTATGGAATTAGTTTGTGTTATTGTTAGCTGGTGAGTTCACTTCTTATTCAGTTGTTTCATTTGCATATTAAAAAGACCGCAGGTAAACTATGTGTGTATTAACCGCTTTATGGGGTGTTTATGAGTGTTTTATTAGCCTGTTAGCGCCGCGGTGACTTTCCTTCTTTGCCTATAATGTCAAAGACGTCAACAAACTCCAAAATTATCGTCGGTTTGTTGCTCATTTGCTCTGCGGGATACTTGCCATGAAGGAAGGGAATTTTTTGGGCAGTGGATTTTACAAAATTAGGATTAGCATCAAGGTTGTGGCAATTTAGGGTTATATATCAGTGAGCTATTACAGTGATACCTCGACTGACGAAATCTTTAGTTAACAAACTTTTATATATTTTATTTATGTATATTTTGTGTAGTTTTAAGGCTTATTTAGTGGAAAATTGTGTTTTATAGGGACCTGAGAACGGATTATTCTCATTTTAATGGTTTCCCATGGGACATTAATGTTTGGAATACACACTTTTCGCCTTACACACACTTTCTGCGAACCAATTAAACTCGGAAGCCAAGGTATGACTGTATTTCCAAAATTATTATTAGTAGTAGTTGACAATATTGATATCTGTCTTGCTATACAGCCCAAAAAAAAGGACATTATTCAAGTATCTCACGCGAAGTAGCGATAAATCCATACGGGCACTTATATTAGTTATGATTATCAATGGGTTGAAATATTTTATAGTTCGTAACTTTTTGTCCTCGGGGTTCCTGGTGTAGTTTCAATTTTTCTTCTATTTTTGGGTCCAGTAATTACGATGACGGCTCGCCGAAACCGTTCTAATTAAATGCACCGCGCATGCACGCCAGTGTGAAATTAACGCCGTGTGCCCTTTCTCCATTTTCCAAGTTTTCCGTCACTTAACTAAGACGCCTTTGCTTGTTTGAATATTTAATTCGTAGACTTGGAAGTTGTTCTTGAAGAGACGCCAGAAAATTTTGATTTGCGTGTACGTTAAGAGATAGAGTGACACAACACAGTTTACCCGCTAGGTAGCATTTGTTGAGTTAGCAAGACTAAGCTACACTTTTTACTCGCTAGTTAAAATGTGCTGAATTAGCAAGACTAATCTAAACGTTAACTAGCAGGGAAAGGGCATAGCTAAGACACAAGCTAGCTATTTTATCCCTTTACCTGCTAGTTAACATTTGTTGAGTTAGCGAGGCGAAGCTACACATTCAATGTAAAAAAACAAACAACTACGCTATCACAAGTGACGCGACAGCCGGTCGGAGTTTTGAAATGTTACGTAACAGAGAAGCTGGGCTCTTATTTTTCAGGAGGTGATGGTGGAATACCGCATTTTCTCAAATAGTGGCACATAAACAATCATAGCCAGGACACTTTACAGTCACAGGATATTTTTTTCTGTGGGTGAGCAGCGGCAGCCACACGCGCCAGCGTTCACTCAACCCGGCAGTAACAAAGTGAAAAACAAAAACAGCACTTTCTGTACCCTCTTTGTGACATGAAGCAGTTTAGATGAAAGAGGAGAGGATTAAAGCATCCTTTTCAGCAGTGGATCAGAGACGTCATGGTGGAATGTGCACGTCTACTACAAGCGAAATGTTGAAAGGCGCTTATAAATGTAATGTATAATTATTATTTAAGAAATCCATCACGAATGATTCGCTATCGGCGTAGTAAGCTAGCTTTAAAAGTAGCAAACCACCTAGCTAGCAAATGATACACATTTTTTTATGTACCTTTAGTGTACGTCACTGAAGGAACGCCCCTGACCGATAAAAGGACACATTGTCGCAGTCCTTCCATCACGTCAATGCATTTTGCTGTACTTTGGTCTGAAAATGTCGTGTAGGACCAAAAAGAGGCAAAAGAGGGCGACAAATCTCCATGTAAGGAATTGATCAGCCTGTGGAAACGAGCTGATTAATTCCTTACACGGCTTTGTCGCCATTTTCTGCCTTTTTTGGGTGCGACATTTCCCACCCCTGATGCCTCAAAATGACACGGAATAAATTCTTTAATCGATTGCAAACATGTATGCTTTCTTCTTCAGAACTATTTGAATCATATTCATAACTGGATGAGTAACAAGAAAGCATATTCTCCGAAATCTGAAGCCATTGATTTGATTCTCGAGCAGGGCAAGACGTCTTGGGGTGACACCACGAAAAAGGGGGCGGGACCTGCTGAAACTGGCCACTTCCGGTTTCAAATTGAAGTACTTTTTAGACATCGATGAAAACGTTTCTTCAGCCGCCATCTGTACTTCTTTGAAGGTGTCGGACGTTTCGCTTCTTATCCAAGAAACGAAGCGAAACGTCCGACACCTTCAAATTTGAAACCTTTTCATCGATGGACCACTCCTGTACGACTGAGAGCTTACACAGACGTACTTTTTAGACACTTTAAGTCACTTTTATTGGTGTTTTGCATTTGACTAAAAATAAATAAATCATACTGCGTTTTGGGTATTTTAGATGCTATAAAACGTTTTTTTCATCGTCGGTTGTCCTTTAAAAGAGACGTACCGGAGCAATAAAAGCCAAAAGATTTGTTGTTGAGTGAATACGTCGCTTTTTGTCAGTTGACATTTGTTTTCCTCAAGTGAGAAAGAAAAACAGACAGAGGACATTCTTTGTCCTACTGTGTAAGTAGTACACACACATTTACGCACGTACGCAAACACACGTCAGCGTTCATCAATCTTTGGCAGCAGATGGTACCTTCAAGGTAGCAACGGAGTGACCCTGACATGGATCTGTTTTTATCCACTTTGACCTTTCCTTCTTCTTCTTCTTTTTCTTCTTCTTCATCTTCTTGCTGACATCCTCTGGCTGAGTCACGGCGCAAGCTGTTTACTTTCGCGAGGGCAAAGTCACCGCTGCAAACACAGCCTTCGTGCTCCTTTGCGTGTGAGAACGACATCGGCGTATTCGCATTAACTCATTAATCATATTAATAATCCATTTCATTTCTAAGTGCCTTTCAAAACTCTCAAGGTCACTTTACAGTCACGGGATAAGTTTTTCTGAGCAGCGGCAGCCACACGCGCCAGCATTCACTCAACCCCAAAGTAACTAGCTAGTGAATAGAAAGGAACTAGCTAGCGAATAGAAAGGAACTAGCTAGCGAATAGAAAGCTATTAGATAGAGAATAGATAGCTAATAGCTAGCGAATAGATAGCTAAAAGCTAGCGAAACTCATTAACTGCCATTCCCGAATTTATTCAGAAATTGAAAACCACGACGTGGAGCGCCATTCCCGAATGTCTTCGGGTTTTGTTTTGTTCTTGCGGGGATGCCGATACAGCGCCGGTCAGACCTCTGGCAATGTTTTTCCCTTCCAAAAAGGGTTAGCATTTGCCATTTGTCAATGTTAGCGCTTTGTTACAGCTTCAGCTGTTGTTAAAGCGCTACATCAATCTATGTGTATGTATTGTATTTTGTACAGCGGCCACCATTTCAAGCTCGGATAACTCAAGACCCATATAACTTAGGAATTAACTTTTTTTCCTGATGAAAGAAGAATATTTTGTTGAATTGACTCAATTTTATTTCTCCGATGGACACTCACTTAACTCAGTCACTCCCATAATAGAATTTATTCGGGAATTGAAAGTGTGTCGTGGGGCACCATTCCCGAATTTGTTCGGGTTTTGTTTTTTCTTGCGGGGCGTACCTATAAAGCGCTGGTCAGACCTCTGGCAATGTTTTTCACTCCCACAAGGGGTCAGCATTTGCCTTTTATCCATGTTAGCTAGATAAATTAATGTATGTATTGTATTGTATTTTGTACAGCCATATTTTAAGCTCAGATAACTCCAGACTCATATAACTTAGGAATTAACCCTTTTTAGTGATTAAAGAAGAAAGTATCAGGTTTCTTTCCCTGAACTGAATGTTTATATAGTCCAAAAACTCAATTTTATGTGGGTCCTGAGTGACAATGACAAAAACCCTGGCACTGGAGTGGACACATTTTTGCACGCCTGGCAGTGAATGAGTTAAAGACTAAACAAACTATAAATTTTTGGGGGACAGTGGATCAGCTTTAATTTTGTCGCATTTACATTTGGATGGGTTAAATCACCAAAGCTGGTTAACACGCCCGCTTTTCAAGTGAACTACAATTTTGGAACGATAACAAAAACATGAAAAATGATAGAATGCTTTCTGGTCTGATCTGTTGTTTTTTTCAATTTATTTTTTGTCATCATGAATAACTTGCAGGTAATTAATTGCATCCCGACACGCAAGACTTCCGGTTTGATCACAGTCCACCCGATTGGCTGTTTTTATCACAACAGGAGCGGGCGACAGCTGCGCGTAGGCGAGCAGAGTTTCCTGAAGGACGGCTGATGCTCAAACAGGCTTCCGGCAAAAAGAGACGGGCCCCAGCTGCGTGCCGTGATTGCGTGCAACAGCGTGCGTGTGCGTCGCTTTCCGCTTTCACTTTCCAATGCGGCGCGTGGGTTACTTTAAAAAATAAACTCGGTGACTGAACTGCACATGTGTATCAGTGAAGGAAGACGTGAAGGCCATTTGTGTGTGTGTGTGTGTGTGTGTGTGTGTCTGTCAGCGGGGAAGCCCCCTGCGGTTACATCAGCGTAATAACTGTCATTATCAAAGTATCAGCAGAAGGTCTCATTTTCAGGACTAAAACAATAAAGTTCCATTGTACAGTGGGACCTTGGCTTACGAACTTAATTGGTTCCCAAAAAGACTGTGTAAGGCGAAAAGTGTGTATCCCGAAAATTAATTTCCCATTGGAAACCATTAAAATGAGAATAATCCGTTCCGAGGTCCCCATAAAACATAATTTTCTACTTTCTAATTTTCTAAGACTTAAAACTACACAAAATACAGTAAAGTCTCGTTATATCGATATCGGATATATCGATAGTCCCGGTTATATCGATACTATTTCTATGCACGCACGGAGAAAATTACATGCAAACAGGGTCGGATATATCGATAGTCCCGGTTATATCGATATTTTTTCGGACTCCCTTGAATATCGATATAACGAGACTTTACTGTATACCTTATTTTATGTATAATAAATGTGCTACAGTATTTTGATTATAGAAATAAAGTGTACTGTACAATAAAGTCATTTTATTTACCTTTGTGATGGTCGTTAATGGCTTGATGGAATGGAGTGGCCGGTTTCCTCAGCATTAAACACTTGATGAGAAACAGGCTTCTTTCACCATCTTGAGGAATGTCTGTGATAATTGTATCTAGTTCTTCATTAATTGTGATCTGTTTAGCTGGTTTCATTCAGCTGGTGTGAGAATAGTGAGAAAATGGATAGAAAACAGTTAAAATATCCCACTGTTTTCTATCCATGTTCTCACTATTCTCACACTTTTGTTTTGTTTTTTTGTTTCAAGTTCTGTCATGTCCCTTTCGTGTGTTTTCTCACTCTCTCTGTCTGCCTGTCTCTTTAATGTTTAACCCCCACCCAGTAATAGTAGTAATAACAATAACAATAATAATAACAATAATAACAATAATAATAACAATAATAATAATAATAATAATAACAATAATAATAATAATAATAATAATAATAATAATAATAATACTTTTTACTTTACTTTTTTTGTTCTTGTGACTTCCAGACGGCGCCGCGAGAGTGGCTGCCTTTCCAGCAGCTCATGTATTTTGTTTTTCTACTTTCATGCCTTTCATCACTTTGCTGCTGTGAAATGTAAATTTCTCCACTGTGAGACTAATAAAGGCATATCCAATCCAATCCAATCCAATCCAATAATAATAATAATAATACATTTAATTTCTAAGCGCCTTTCAAAACTCTCAAGGACACTTTACAGTCACGGGATTCTTTTGGTGCGCAATGCTGCAGAACAATGCTTGAGATGTACTTCCTGCTACTTGAATCCCACCCCCCCCCCCACTCCATCCCTGCCACCCCCAGGCCTGATTAGGCCTATTTGAGAGTACCGCTGCAGCACTTAGTCCCCTACCGGGACTCTCATTGTCTTCATTAGAATAATCAACAGGTGTAAAGCAGAGCTCGCTGATAAAACACGGCCCGATAGCATCAAGAGTTGGCCACGTGCGCTTGTTTGGGCCCAATTTGAGCTGGTGGTGAAACTTGGAGGAGACACCATGCCGGTTTTTTTAATTGCCGTGAGCCACTTCCACTCAGCGGCTTACCCCCCCCACGTAAAGATTTTGGCAGGCTCGATTGGTCCAGGCCCCCAAACCGCATTTGTTTAATTCTGCTGCCGTTTGCGCCGCTGTCGCTTCCAGGCAGGCAACTCCGAGGCCAAAATACGAGGTTAGGAAAAGCTTGCCAGATAAATGGATCGTTTTAATCTTGTTTAGCATCGCGGGAAGGGATATTTGAAGCAGCCTGTCAGGGATGTGTGGTTATGTGGCTCAGGCTACTTTTACACACAATGCAACTTTGTATTTTGTACTCTATTTTCCTTCTGATGATTGACAGTGTTGTACATATAGCTATGTAGCTGGCTATCTATCTAGCCACAGTAGCTATCTATTGGTTAGCTATCTAGCTAGCTATCTAGAGCTATTTAAATTGTCCTGTGACTGTGAAGTTACCTTGTCAGTTTTGAAAAGCGTTTGTCAATGAAAATGTATTATTATTATTAGTATTACAGTAAAGTCTCGTTATATCGATATTCAAGGGAGTCCGAAAAAATATCGATATAACCAGGACTATCGATATATCCGACCCTGTTTGCATGTAATTTTCTCCGTGCGTGAATAGAAATAGTATCGATATAACCGGGACTATCGATATATCCGATATCGATATAACGAGACTTTACTGTATTATTATCATTAGCTATCTCTTAGCAGCTAGTCTAGCTAGCGACCTAGCTAGCTATATATTTGCTATCCATTAGCTGTCTAGCTGACTATCTAGCTGGCTATATATTAGCTAGCTATTAGCTAGCTATCTTGCTAGCTAGCTATTAGCTATATATTAGCTAGCTTTCTATCTATTTGAGTTACTTCCGGCTTAAGTGAACATTGGCGCGTGTCGCTGCCGCTGCTCAACCACAGAAAAACTTATCCTGTGAATGTAAAGTGACAGAGTTTTGAAAGTTGCTTATAAATGAAATGTATTATTATTATTATTATTATTATTATTATTATTATTATTATTATTACTACTGTCATCAAATGATTGGTTGCTAGCTTTTAGGTGCAGATGTACTGCATATATGTAGTATGTGTATTGCTCTTTATCGAATAAACTTTCATTTAGCAGCTTATCTTTTGGATGCACTAGTTTTGGTCTTTATTACCAGCACAACCTTAGTTCGCTGATGAAGCTCTTCGGATGAGGAGCAAAACGTCCGACACCTTCAAAGAAGTACAGATGACGGCTTTTTCTTTGATAAACTGCCTTTTTATGGCTTGGGTGTGAAAACTCTTATGCATTTTGATACTTTTTATTCAACTGCAACATTATTACGCCATGCAAAGACACTGGACAAACTTCCGACCCAAAAACAATGCACTTCCTGTTCAATGTCCGAGCCTGGGTGCTTGAAATTTTTCATATGTCCAGTCATAATTGACATGTCCATTTAATTTTGTGTTGACTACTGCACCTGCTATGCCCTTGGTTGAAATTTGGAACCCTCCAGGGGGTGTCGCTGATCAACCACATGACATTATCAATTTCTCAAAACATTTTTCTCTTTGTGTATTGTTTTTTCGGCATTCATAAAGATGTCTGGCAAAAGTCGACACTCTTGTGATGAGAGTTTAGATAGTGTTTGTAATTCTGTATGTTTGGAGGGGGAATTATGTGTCGCGGGAGTGTTTCATTCCCCGGCGGTAAACTGTCAGCTGTTTGACACTAAGTAGAGAAAACGTATACGGAGAGGACGGTGAGGCGGCGCAATGTGAAAATACTCAACTTGGGAACTCTCGGGGAGCACAATGAGATTATGATCAAAATCAAAGTGCACCGGATCAAGACCTTGAAGGTATTTTTTATCGGTTATAGATGTTCTGTCATTTAGGATTTTATACAAATTGTCGGATAGAAATGTACGGTGTCAAACTAAAGTGCAAATGTGCAAACGCTTTGAAACAAAACTCTTGTATGTGACAAACTACCTACCAATTTGCTGTCTATTAGCTATCTAGGTAGCAAGGTGGTTATCTAGCTGGCTATCTAGCTAGCTGTTAGCTAGTTATATCAGAATCAGAATCAGAATACCTTTATTCGTCCCGCAATGGGGAAATTTGCAGTCCACAGCAGCAATTGAAGAGGGATGGGGTTGGGGTGGGAGTGAAAGGATAGAAAACAAGATATTCTAAGCATAACAAAATAAAAATGTCAACTGTATACTGTGCAAATGTAGATGTGCAAAAACCGTTCTATAAACAAGACTGTACATAGTGCAGAATCAAGAATTTTATTTTATTTTATTTTTTTATATAATATAAGCTAGCTGGCTAGATTTCTATCTATTTGACTTATTCCGGGTTGAGTGAACGCTGTGGCAAAAGTATTGAAAGGCACTTGCAAATGAAATGTATTATTATTATTATTATTATTATTATTATTATTATTATTATTATGATTATGATTATGATTATGATTATTATTATTATTATGACTTGTTTTTGTTAAATCTCCTCTTCTTTTCCTTTCGGCTTTTCCCTTCAAGGGGGTCGCCACAGCGAATCAGTAACTTCCATCTTCAGAGGTATGATACGCATGTTTGTTTTGGCCCAGCTTTTACGTCGGATGCCCTTCCTGACACAACCCTCTGTATTTATCCGGGCTTGGGATCGGCACAAGAAGACTTATGTCCCTTTGTGGCTACAGAAATGATTTTTATTAAAGTCTTTTTTTCTTAAAGTATTATTTTTTTGGTGAAGTATTTTTTTTTTCATTAAAGTATATTTGTTAAAGTATTACGAACTAGCAACCTATTTGCTGTATTTTATTATTTTTATTATTTATTTATTTATTTTATTATTGCATTATTATTTTTTAATTTATTTTATTATTTTTGCTGTCTATTAGCTATCTAGCTAGCTAGCTGGTTATCTATGAGCTATATAGAATATTCGTGTTAATAAAACTCTGCTAAATGTATATCAATTCCGGTACTTCAAATAGTCGTGACTTTGAAAAAGGCAGTAAAGTAAAACTTGAAAATGTATGTGAACAATCAAATCTGTACAGTAGCCATGGTATATAACTTGGCAAGAAGTAATACAAAAAAAACAAAAACATTGTGTTCGTCCATCTCTCTAATCCACCCAAAAGCGAGATATGAGGGTACAAAGGAAAAAGAAGTTCAGTGTGATGACATTTTGTTGGAGGGGTGAGGCGAGGAAAAAAAAGCAGCCATAAGGATTATACGTACAAGTAAATGGGCAAAGAGAGCACATGTCAGAAGAGTTATACTGGAACTAGCAAAGTGTATTTAAGACTCGGGGGAAGCTAAAGCACGAATCCAAGTTGCAAGCAGAGAGGATAGCAGATTATTGTTTTATTTATTTTTTAAAAAAACATGTGAAATATATCCACGCGAGGTTATTTTTGTTTCAATTTGTCAGCATATGTTTATGTCTGATTAGAAGAGGCAATTTCTGTGAGGTATCTATTCATTTCGTTAGTTAGCTAGCTAACACTTTCATTTTCGTCAGCAAACTAGCTAGCTAACACTTCAATTCACCAAGGTGGCACTTTATTTAGCTAGCTAGCTAACTCTGAAGTTCTTGTTTGGCTAGTTGCTTGGTCATTCATTCTTCGTGAGCTATTTTCATTGGTTAGTTAGCTAACAAGATAATCAAGTGATCGATCGCTAATACTTTCATGTTAGTGCGCAAGCTAGCTAGCTAACACTTCAGTGCAGCAATATGATACTTCGAGGTATCTATTCATTTCGTTAGTTAGCTAGCTAACACTTTCATTTTCGTCAGCAAACTAGCTAGCTAACACTTCAATTCACCAAGGAGGCACTTTATTTAGCTAGCTAGCTAACTCTGAAGTTCTTGTTTGGCTAGTTGCTTGGTCATTCATTCTTCGTGAGCTACTTTCATTGGTTAGTTAGCTAACAAGATAATTAACTGATCGGCTGTTAGTACACTGACTAGTTGGAAAGCTTGTTTGATAGCTCGCCAACACTTTAGTGCTCAACTAGCTATCTCACAATTGAGTTCAGCAAGATGACACTTTATTTAGCTAGCTAGCTAGGTAGCTAGCTAACTCCGAAGCTCTTGTTTGGCTAGTAGCATGGTCATTCATTCTTTGTGAGCTATTTTCATTGGTTAGTTAGTTTACAATATAATCAGCTGTTAGCTCACTGACTAGTTGGTAAGCTTGTTTGGTAGCTAGCTAATAGTTTCATTTTAATGCAAAAGCTAGCTAGCTAACACTTGAGTTCAGCTAGTTGACTCTTTATTTAGCTATCTAGCTAGCTAACTCTGAAGCTTTTGTTTGGATAGTCATTCATTCTCTGAGAGTGATTTTCATTGGTTACTTAGCTCACAAACTAATCAAGTGATCGATCACCTGTTAGCTCACTGACTATATGGTATGCTTGTTTGATACCTAGCTAACACTTTTATTTTAACGCGCAAGCTAGTTAGCTCACACTTGAGTCCAGCAAAATGGCACTTTATTTAGCTAGCTAGCTAACTCTGAAGCATTTCCTGGGCTAGTTGCTTGGACATATGTTCGCTGTGAGCTACTGATCAAGTTTGTCAGATAATTGGCCATCTATTGATTTGCTTAGGTGGTTTCATTGGTTAGTTTGCTAACTCGATAATCAACGGGTCGGCTGTTAGCTCACTCACTAGTTGGTAAGCTTGTTTGATAGCTTGCTAATACTTTCATTTTAGTGCGCAAGCTAGCCAGCTCACACTTGAGTCCAGCAAGATGGCACTTTATTTAGCAGGCTAGCTAACTCTGAAGCACTTGCTGCGCTAGTTGCTTGTCCATTCGTTCTTTGAGATAATCAACCGTTGGGCTTTTAGCTCACTGACTAGTTCGTAAGCTTGTTTGGTTGCCATCTGCTACACTTTCCAACAGTTTCCAT
This sequence comes from Hippocampus bargibanti, assembly GCF_051943395.1. Classification (NCBI taxonomy): domain Eukaryota; kingdom Metazoa; phylum Chordata; class Actinopteri; order Syngnathiformes; family Syngnathidae; genus Hippocampus; species Hippocampus bargibanti. Next base: position 27,190,807 of record NC_142739.1, on the reverse strand, counting down.
CTTGCTGATAAAATATTTGCACACAAACGGCGGCAAGAACTCCTGCACCTGTCAAAACTGATTTTGTAACAACACCCTGACGTAGTCAGGTAGCGGGAAACACTGCAACCTGCCGCCATTTGTCTCGCTCTTCTTTTCCTCTCGTTTGCGTAGTACATCAGCTGTGATTCTTCCATCATCGTCATCCCTCCCTAGCGTGCGACGCTTTCTCGCCTCATTGCTTCACAAGGCTTCCTCTCCCCTGTCGCCGTCGCCCCACCAAATCTCCCCATCTTTCTTGGTCAATAGATCACCTAGCTTGCCGTCAGCAACACTTTGCCGCCGCCGTCTTCGCCGAACTGCCTTCTTTGGTGTCATCACGCCGCTTCTCATCTGCCTGTCACATCCCGTGTCCTACCGGGTATTCATATGGCGCCCTTCCTCTTTTGTCTCGCGTTGTTTTCCTGCGTGAGGCAACAAAGTGACTTTCATCCGCCTCGCTCCACATGCATTCAGCTCTTCAATCAGACATCGGAAAGCGACGCTACATAATTTCTTGTTATTATCTCGCCGAGCGCAGCATCTGGCGTCTTGAAGTTGCTTATCTGACTGTCAATTGCAATGCAATATTTTTGCGGCATTGATGATCATTCAATACACTACCTATGCATGTTTTGCATTTCCTGACCAAATGTACACTTTAAATCCAGGATGCGGAATTTAAATGCTGGAGCAGGCCAATATTTTTAATCAGTGAGACTGGGGGACCACAAAGGACAAATGGACAAAGTACATGGACATATGCTAATTGTATGCTATTGAGATTTAGCATTTTTTTTTCAAAAGATGTCTATAATAAGATGTATTATTCAACAACACCAAAAAGTGGTCTGAACAGCAGAGGGCTATTTTGCATGGAAATGATCATTTCAAGTTCGGCACAAAACTACTGAAAAGGACACCAATATTAACTCATTCACTGCCATACCGGAATTTATTCGGGAATTGAAAATATGACGTAGAGCACCATTACCGAATTTGTTTGGGTTTTATTTTATTTTTTATTTTTTGCGGAGGTGCTGAAAAAGTGCTGGTCTGACCTCTGGTAACGTTTTTCCATTCCACGAGGGGGCAGCATTTGCCTTTTGTCCATTTTCACGCTTTGTTAAAGCGCTATATAAATCCATATGTATGTACTGTATCATATTTTGTACAGCTGCCCCCATTTCAAGATCAGATATCTCCAGACCTATATCACTTAGGAATTAACTATTTTTTTCTGATTAAAGAAGAGAATCTTAGGTTTATTAATGGGGCGAATTACCCCAACATTTATGATGCTGCAATGAATGTTTATGTAGTCTGAAACTCAATATTCTGTGGGTCCTGAAATTTGAGTGAAAATGACAAAAACCCTGGCACTGAATGGACACAGTTTTGCGCATCATCTTGCAGTGAATGAGTTCAGTGCAATTTAATGTTTAGTAGGAGATTTTCTCCCCTACCCGCACCCAAAAAATATCTATGTATATACAGGTAACATCCGATTTATGACAGGCTCGACTTACGACCACCCGTACTTACGACCACGACCTCCGTTTTTAACATTTTAATTTTACACCTTGTACTGCAACGTGCTAGCAGGACGGCAACGTGTTGGACAATTTTGGCTAGCCAGCCAGCGTCTCGCTCTGGCACAGCAATCGACCGTGTGATGGCACCGGGGGGGGGGGGGGGGGGGTTGTGAGACATTTAGTCTAATCAACATTTTGAATGGATTTCGACTTAAGACCATTTTGACTCATGACCGTTTGGTCAGAACGGAACTCGGTCATAAATCAGATGTTAACTGTATAAATATGTGTGTGTGTGTATGTGTTTGCATGACTAGTCTTGTGAGGACCACTAACATTTTATATGATACGTAGTGAGGACATTTTGGACAAGTGAGCACCTTTTGGCCGGTCCTCACAAGTGTTTCATTCTAAGGCAGGGGTGTCCAAAGTCGGTCCTCGAGGGCCGCCGTCCTGCCTGTTTTGCAGCTTTCCCAGGAGCAACGTACCTGATTCAAATCATCAGGACCATTTTGATGCTGCTTCAGAGCTGGCTGATGAGCTGATCATTTGAATCAGGTGTGTTGCTCCTGGGAGAGCTGGAAAACAGGCAGGACAGCGGCCCTCGAGGACCGACTTCGGACACCCTTGTTCTAAGGGCTACTAGAGGGTCTATATATGCATCTGTTAAGGTTTCAGAAGGGTCCTCATAAATTCACCCGAAAAGATTTTTTGGTGTGTATTTTCATTTCACTCGGATACACATACGTTTTACTCACTGTTTGTGTTTATGTGTGTTTGTGTGGTTAATGAGAGGAAAAAGTTCATACCACAAAAATTAAAACGATATTCTCACCAAATTCACCACAGAGGTGAGGACTTTGAATGTACCCATTCAGAAACCTTACTCCTGCTGTTATTTCAGTTTCAAGTCCACTTTTTATTTCTTTGTTTTTAAAGAAGTTGAAGTGGGAAATGGGGTGACATTTAGTGTTAAATTGTAACACTAGTTCTTCTCTAAACTTATCAGCAACGGTGGTGCTCACTCCTTATCTGGAGTCATCCAGACCTCACAAAACCTTTAAAACAGGAACGTGTGTGTGTGTGTGTGTGTGTGTGTGTGTTAAATTAATCAATAGCATGCTCAGCCCTGTTTTACAATCAACAATTAACTCATAGAGTTCAGAGTGAGGACAGGTGAGCTGCGGGGGCCACGCTAGAAAATAGGGAGGGCGAGGACATCAGGCACTCCACGTATGTAGATGCAAGATGGCAGCGATTCACACGTGAGCTCATTGAAAGCACTCTGTGAAGACACCGGCGCTCACACGCCCGCAAATGTAAGATGACGACATGCGCCGGTGTCATTACACAGTGTCACAGCCTTCGAGGCTGAAAGGCTCCCTTGAGGCACCCTCGTGACACTTTGAGCCACCGTGTTTAAAAACTTGTGTGATTATACACGAGCTCGCACGTGTGCGTGAACGTGCGAGCGAGGCAAACTCGGCGCGGCAAAATCGGCTTGCGACAGCCCCTCGGCTCGTGATGAAGGGATCAAGGGCAGGATGATGAGGAGGGAGAGATAAAGGGAGGCAAGTGGAGGAGGTTGGATGAGGGTGTCGGAAGACATCGGGTGGAATGAAGTAAGGAAGGAAGAAGGATATGGGCAGAAACAAGAATGACCCAGGCATGGAAGGTGGGGGAGAGCAGGATGGATGCTGAAAAGTGGGATACAGTAAAGTCTCGTTATATCGATATTCAAGGGAGTCCGAAAAAATATCGATATAACCGGGACTATCGATATATCCGACCCTGTTTGCATGTAATTTTCTCTGTGCGTGCATAGAAATAGTATCGATATAACCGGGACTATCGATATATCCGATATCGATATAACGAGACTTTACTGTATATGGATTGGATTGGATTTGCCTTCATTAGCTCTCACAGTGAAGAAATTTACATTTCACAGCAGCAAAGTGATGAAAGGAATGAAAGTAGAAAAACAAAATACATGAGCTGCTGGAAAGGCAGCCACTGCGCATCATCTTGCAGTGAATGAGTCTAGTGCAATTTAATGTTTAGTAGGAGATTTTGTCCCCTGCCCGCACCCAAAAAATATCTATGTATATACAGGTAACATCCGATTTATGATCAGCTCGACTTACGACCACGACCTCCGTTTTTAACATTTTAATTTTACGCCTTGTACTGCAACATGCTAGCAGGACGGCAATGTGTTCAACAATTTTGGCTAGCCAGCCAGCGTCTCACTCTGGCACAGCAATTGACCGTGTGATGGCACCAGAAGGGGGGAGTTTGCGAGACATTTAGTCTATTCAACATTTTGTGCATTTTCTGCCCTGTCTATTTTAAAAAGTGTATCCTGTTTGGTGATGGCAATACAGTAAAGTCTCGTTATATCGATATCGGATATATCGATAGTCCCGGTTATATCGATACTATTTCTATGCACGCACGGAGAAAATTACATGCAAACAGGGTCGGATATATCGATAGTCCCGGTTATATCGATATTTTTTCGGACTCCCTTGAATATCGATATAACGAGACTTTACTGTATTTTGAATCCAACTCATCGACTAGAAACGGCACACTTTTTTTTTTTTGCGGTGTTATGCTTCCCCGGGCTTGCTTGACCGATCAATTAATCTGTTGTATTAATTTGTTGATTTTTTTTTTTTTTTTAATTGAGCGGAACGTCATCTATCTCCGAATGGTGCCGCAAACACATTTTTTTTCAGATTTAGTTCCCCATTACAATGCATGCATGTACTTTTTGATCCAAAACCACCACCATCACCACCAGCACCTTCATTTTCTTTCCTCCCCTCCGCTGGGATTATTTACCATTTGCAGTCAAGCCATGAATCAGATGTCACTTTTCCAGCCGCCTCTCACGCCCACCTCGTTTGTCAAACGTTTGACGTCATTGGCGTGAAAACCGAAAGGTCTGTATCGCCGTTGCCTCCTGTAATTGCGTACATTTTGAAACTTTGGAGGACAATGCGCAAAATCATTAAAAATATCTATATCGAGTAAAGTCTCGTTATATCGATATTGGTTATATCGATAGTACTGCTTATTACGATACTATTTCTATGAACGCGAGGAGAAAATTTACATGCCGCAGGATCGGATATATCGATAGTCCGGTTATATCGATATTTTTTCCGACTCCAGAGAATATCGATATAACGAGACTTTACGACATCCACTCCAGTGCCAGGGTTTTTGTCATTTTCACTTAAATTACAGGTCCACAGAGTATTGAGTTTTCGGACTACATAAACATTCAATACAGCGTTAAAAACCTTAGGTTCTCTTCTTTCATACGAAAAAAAGAGTTAATTTCTAAGTTATATGGGTATGGAGTTATCAGAGCTTGAAATGGAGGCAGTTGTACAAAACACAGTATGATGATGATTTTTTTTGCCTTTAAGACCTTTATAAAATCAATTTCGAGATTTGTTATGAAATTAATGTAACATGTTTGAAAAAAAAACTTTCCGAAAGCATGTGTTGAGAGTGTAACTATTGGCTTGCTAGCTAGCTTTCTATCTATTTGTCTTAATATTCTATTCGCGTTAGTTCCGGGTTGAGTGAAATCTGGCGCATGTGGCTGCCGCTGCTCACCCACAGAAAAACTTATCATGTGAATGTAAAGTGACCTTAAGAGTTTTCAAAGGCGCTTATGAATGAAAAGTATTATTATTATCTTTTGGGCCGATAGTAATACTGCGCAAAAACGTGATGGCTGAAGGCTATTCCAATGATGTGACTTGTGATGAAAAGTCAAAGGCTTCATCCACAGCTAACCATCATCCATCTGTCCGATGCGGTTTTTGCCCAATATTTACTGAGCCAAGGCACCGTTGACATTCCAAATATTTAACAATGCAACAAATGTCACCAAAAGTCTCTCCAATCAACCCCTGACACAAGTCACACCGACTCAGTATCAGTCAACACCATTAGACAACTATGCATTCTTAACGTTGGAACTGTGCTACAAATTACAGTGACACCTCAGTTTACGATCCCCTTGGCTTACGAACTTTTCGGTTTACGAACATTAAATTTATGAATATTTTACTTTGGCATACCAACTATTTTTCGGGATACACACGGAGCTGCCACAATGAGTGACGTGTCGGTCGCGAACGAGCGCGTTCTCCTAACAAGAAAATGGCAGCCGACTGTTTTTGTCCTCTATTCCCTGGCCCCGGTCTTCGATTAAAGCCACGCGATTGGTCAAGAACGCAGCAGTGAGGTGAGGTGGTTTAAACATTAAAGACATAGGCAGACGACAGAGAGAGAGTGAGAAAATGGAGAGAAACCAGTGACATTTGGACTTGTTTCACATTTGATAGTTCAAAGGCAGAGTATAGACTGCAATGTTAAAATATCCCATCAATCAAGCTCCACAAAGAACCTGCACAAGCCATTTGATGAGGAACTAGATACAATTATAGCAGCGAAAGCACCGATAAGGGATCATTCCTCAAGACGGTAAAATAAGAATGAAGGAAGGGGGAAACCGGCCACTCCATTCCATCAAGCCATCAACGGCCATCATAAAGGTAAATAAAACGACTTTATTATAAAGTACAGTTTATTTCTTTAATTATAATACTATAGCACATTCATTATACATAGAATAAGGTGTATTTTGTGTAGTTGAGAAAATAAGTAGAAAATTATGTTTTATGGCTACCAGGGAACGGATTATTGTCATTTTAATGGTTTCCTATGGGAAATTGATTTTTGGGATACACACTTTTCACCTTACACAGTCTGTCTGGGAACCAATTAAGTTACTAAGCCAAGATATCACTGCAATTACAAAATCATCCAACAAATTGTGCCCTGAGTTTTCATATTTTCAGAGAAAATCCCGTGTTTGTTGACAAAGAGGAGAGTTTCAGCATTTCCTGCAGCGTTCAGCTCATGTTCTGCTCCTGAACGAGTCAAGCTGGCTGCGGCGATTCCGCGGACGCTCGCGTGGGCTTTGGCCTCCCTCCAAGCCATCAGCAGCTCATTAATTCATCAGCCCCATTCCCATCCCACCGCCGTGATTGACTTTGCAGCGAAAGTCATTTAGGCGTCAACATCTACAAGTCAGATCTTTTATCGCTGGCAGGTTGTAAAGTTCATGAAAGAATTTGCAGCACCATATACAGTATGTTATATATTTATATATAATTATTTTTAAATATACAAATATATATAATGTTTGTTAAATCTAAAAATTTGACATATAAAAAAATAATATAAAACAATATTTAAAATATATATTACATTACATTATATAGCCTTTATTCATGTCACAATGGAGAAATTCATATATTTTTTTCCTACATATTCTTCATATACATAGTGTATTATATATATATATATAAATTAATAAAATAAAAATAATATAAAATATTATTAAATAAAACATATTTAAAATGTACTGTATATAGATTACATTAGATAGCCTTAATTCATGTCATGATGGAGAAACTCATATTTTTCTCCATTTATTTTTCCTATATATCCTTCATATATAGCTAATGGCTATCTATTCGCTCGCTGTAAGCTATCTATTCGCTAGCTGTTAACAGTCTATTCGCTAGCTATTAGCTATCGATTCGCTGGCTGTTAGCTATCTATTCACTAGTTAGCTAGCTTGCTATCTATTTGAGTTACTTCCGGGTGAGTGAACGCTTTCGCGTGTGGCTGACGCTGCTCACCCGCAGAAAAACTTATCCTGTGACTGTAAAGTGACCTTGAGAGTTTTGAAAGGCGCTTAGAAACCAAATGTATTATTATTCTAAATTTATGAATGTAAGTATAAATATATATGAAAAAATATATCTCGATATTTGTAAATATACAAATAAAAATACACTATATATAATTTTGTTAAAAATATATATACATACATAAAATATTTTTATATATAAAATTTAAAGAATTAATTACATGTTAGTGTTGTATATTAATAATATAAAAATATTTAAAATATATATCTATAATATTGATTACATTAGATAGCCTTTATTCATGTCACAATGGAGAAATTCATATATTATATATATTTTTAGATTTTTGCCTAATTGGTTGGTGTAATACAATCTGGGAATATGGTCAAAAAAGGAAAAAAATAGTTTTAAAACATGGATAAAACAGGATAAACAGGATAAAAAGCTTTCGTTGTCTTGGCAAAGTCACTGGAAATATCCCGCGAAGTGATTTCAACAAAAGCAAGGAACCCTCTTTTGACCCCTGCTACTCCAAATGGACAAAATAAATGAGCGCCTTGCTTGAATGGTCCCCAAATGAAATTGATGAGACAATGAGATTGTTTTCAACAGAGACAGTGACATCATCTCCAATAGCGATGCTTGGCCGAAGCCAACAGCCAACTATAAGCTTGACACATTTTACGACAACTAGTAAATTAGCTCGGAACGACAACTAACATTCACTTCCGCGACAAGAATCAGTCACCATCGCTTTAGAAAATGAATTCGTGTGCCGCAGTCATAGCTTCTTCCTGGAATGGAAAGTCAGGAAGGAGGCGGGGAGGGAAAAGGAAAATGCGGGTGGGGGGGGGGGGGGGGGGGATGAGGGGGCTTTGAGCATGCGATTACGCACCCGAGAGCTTCCTAACTTGTAAGGGGATTAGAAGATCATGGGCCCCTGGGGCATGGGAGATGTAAAAAAAAAACATTAAAAAAGCACCTTTTCTGTTCCTCAGCACTGTGCAGTGGACAGAATTGGAGAAAAGGATAAACGGTAGGGAGGGGGGGGGTGATCAAAGTCGCCAACCATAAACACACATTTAAATATGGGATGGAAAATAATACAGTGGGACCTCGGTTTCCGAACCCCTTGGCTTACGAACTTTTCGGTTTACGAACGTTACATTTATGAAAATTTTACCTTGGCATACAAACTATTTTTCGGGATACACACGGAGCTGCCACAATCAGTGATGTGTCGTTCGCGACACATCACTTTATTATAGTTTATTATACATAAAATAAGGTATATTTTGTGTAGTTTTAAGTATTACAAAGTAGAAAATTATGTTTTATGGGGACCTGGAAACGGATTATTCTCATTTTAATGGTTTCCTAGGGGAAATGAATTTTTGGGATACACATTTTCCGCTTTACACACTCTGTCTGGGAACCAATTAAGTTCGTAAGCCAAGGTCCCACTGTAGTGCGTTATACATGAGTCGCCTTTGAACGACAGCAAAGTAAATTAAATATAAAAAAATAAAAAAACGCTAAGGTCGAAACATCATTTCAATGTCAATAGCAGCCAACCAAATGTTCAAAATTGTGCATCTTCTTAGAAATGATCGGAATTTTGAAGATTCAGCCATTATTCACTGAACTCCCTCCCTGTCCCCCCTGCCCCCTCCCACTGCCACACTCACCAAACTCTGAGTACACGCTACACGCTGTACTATCATCCTGAACTCTATTTTTTTCTTTCTCGTTTTTTTCTGCAAGACCTCACTTCAACCCTTTTTTTGTTGTTTGTTTTTGCATTACTACATTACGTCACTTTCTAAGGAAAAGAAGAAGAAGACATTACGTCACTTTACATATGACACTACCTCACTTTACATTCAGATATTACATGTACTGTCTGTTGTCAATTGTATGTCTTTTTTAGCCACGTTACAAGTGCCTTGCAGGCTGGGTCTGAGAGGACATTAATCTCATCTGTGCTGTATGTCATGCATATGAGCATATTTGACAATAAAGCTGACTGAGTTGTTTTTTTTTACTTTGAAAAATGCGTCGGAAGAAAAATGCTCTATCCTCACAGTCATAGAATAGCATTTGAAATTAAATCACATTTTATTCAAGGGGCATGAAAGACAGACACTCCCCTACTTACGAACATTCGAGTTACGAACAACAATATATACGATCATTTTTGTAGGAATATATGTAGTATTCTCTCTAGTTGTACATGTACATATATTTCTCGAGCATATATTTTATTAAATGTTTATTTGCAGGACAAACCAAAATAGGTTACTTATATAAGCCTTAAATTTACTTGTATAAACCTTAAACATACTTATATAAGCCTTAAACATACCACTACATTCCATAGAAAATATAGCACTGAATCAACTTACAAACAAATTCAACTTATAAATGACCGTTCAGAACCTATCTTGTTCGTAAGTTGGGGAACGTCTGTTAAACACATTTTGTTTGGGACGGGGAGACCAAAATATGACAATCGGGAAAAAAAAGATTATAAACAAAATGAAACAATGTGAAATCTCAGAATTTAACCATTTTAGAAAGTCTGATCAATAGTGTAAAAGCCAAAAAAACATTTCCGATAAGAAACCATGCAAATCCCATTAATTCATTCCAGACTGCCTAAATTATCACTTTTACTCACATTTAGTACATATGTTTGAAAGAAAGCTCTTCTTTGGTCAACAGTATTTTTTTTTGAAGTTGATTTATTTATTTTGATCATTATCCTTGCTCACTACACACACACACACACGTCGTTAAAATTCCGAAGAAACAGCAAGAAATTGAAAGAAAGTAAAAAATATTATTTTTGGGCCATGCTGCGATTCCTTGCCGGGGGGATCCCCGCAGAGTTCAGACTGGCCACAAAGTATCGAGCTAACAGTAGGATGTATCACTTTCTACACACAAACACACGAACATTCAGGCACCGCGTTACTGCACCCCCCCCCCACCTCAACCGCAACAACAACAAAAACATCAATAAAGAAAGCAAGCGTGAATCGAAGATGATGTGACAGTCACGCCGGCCTCCTGCTTTTTCTCGGGGGTTTGGTTTGAGTTACGTCAGCCCATCGTCAGCTATCTTTATTGACCCTCGGCGAGACACAAACAGATTGCGGAAATCCCCGAGAGACAAGCAGTGTATGAAAAGCCTCTCGTCGAAAATGGCTCATGAATTCTAACTCAGCCCCTCCTCCCCAATTCCCCCCAATCCCAAGATGCGACCTGCCCTACTATTGACAGAAAAGAATGGTAAAGTCCCCGGAAAACGGTTCCCACAGAGGCCGGGTGACATAGAATAATACATCACCCGCTTCCTCTGCACCTCGTTTGTTTTGACACTCCATTGTCACTTTGTTTTTGAGGTCAGCGAGAAGATACTTTTACATCTAAAGCGTGTGGGAATAAACTCTGCTATAATGCTTTTGGCCGTACTTGTCACTCCTAGGCCTTCAGTAGTGCTAGGTCTGAATCACTCCACAGCTGCGAGTGTGGTGTGATTTACTACGGTCAACGATAATGGAATTCCTCTGGAATATACCAATGTCCAGTGGTGAGCCGTGGATTTCATCACTAGGCCTTCAGTAGTGCTATGTCTCTATCAATCCAGATTGAAAAAAGTTTGGTGTGATTTACTACATGTCCCCTAGAGGGTACCATTAGCCAGGAAATAAACTGAATGGAATTCCTCTGGAATATAATACGATCCGGTGGCGGGGCCATGGATTTAATCGCAAGGCCTTCAGTAGTGCTATGTCTCAATCAATCCAGATGAAAAAAGTGTGGTGTGATTTACTACAAGTCCACTAGAGGATATCATTAGCCAGGAAATAAACTGAATGGAATTCCTCTGGAATATACTAATGTCCAGTGGCGGGCCGTGGATTTCATCACTAGGCCTTCAGTAGTGCTATGTCTCTATCAATCCAGATTGAAAAAAGTTGAAACAAGTCCACTAGTGGCGACCATTAGCCAGGAAATAACTGACAATCTGGTTTTGGCCAGTAGCAGGCCGTGCATGTCACTCCTAGGCCTTCAGTAGTGCTACGTCTGAATCACTCCACAGCTGCGAGTGTGGTGTGATTTACTACACGTCCACTAGAGGGTGTCGTTGGCCAGGAAATAATTTGTGATTTGAAGAAAGTTCAGAAATACTGTCATTATACTGTTCGAAATTTTTACTGTGAACGTGTAGATTCATGACAACCTCGTAAAATTGTGATATTATTTACCATTTTTCCTAGCTTCGGAACTGTCCAACCTTTCTTAAAGATGTCCATCTATTTTTGAAAAGTCCGTTTTGAAAATGGCCTTCACAGTAAATCTGCAACCAAATCCATTTCTTCAGCCATTGTGGGTTGACAAACCCGCGATTAAATCAGCCAAAAATGTGCTTATGCAGCTCGCTACGAATATAGTGTGATAGCTCTGTCTATACTATGATGATATGATACTATATGATATGATACTATGATTGGCTAGTGACTCGCTAATCGTGACTGGCCAATCATAGTTTGCGAAAACTCTGACGTTGCCAGCACCTTTGAGCAGGCCTTGGGTTACCAACTAGAACTCAGATTGGTTAAAGCAACACTTTCATCGCCATTGATTTTTATACTAAAGGGCCTGCAGAACCGATTGTGAAGGCGTCCAGTTAGATTTCTGACCGTGGTAACAAATGATGGCTGAAATGTGATTGGTTAGATCAACAGTTTGATCGACACATTTGATGCGACAGGGTGTGCATCTCTTCAAAAAAAAAAGACTAAATCTGATTTTTGGACTGTTAATAATAATAATAATACATTCCCTTTTTAAGTGCCTTTCAAAAGTCTCAAGGTCACTTTACAGTCACAGGATGAGTTATTCTGTGGGTGAGCAGCGGTAGCCACACGTGCCAGCGTTCAGTCAACCCGGTAATAACTCAGAATCGTCCCACAATTGGGACATTTACAACTCAAATAGATAGAAAGCTAGGTAGCTAGCTAGATATCTAATAGATGTCTAATAGATAGGTAATAGATAGCTAGTAGCTAGCGAATATATAGCTAATACTTAGTACAGCCATCCAGACATGTCCATAGCTAACAGATAACCAGCTAAATAGCTAGCTTGCCACCTATACAACAATAATACATTAAATTTATAAGCACCTTTCAAACTTTTAAGGTCACTTTACAGTCATAGGAAAGGTTTTTTGTGGGTGAGCAGTGGCAGACACACGCGCCACTCAACCCGGAATAACTCAAATCGATAGAAAGCGAGCTCGCTGTTGGACATAAAAGTGGATTAATATGCCAATTGGATATGGCAGAAGAAGCACATCAAGTTGATTCCAAAGCGTCCTTGTTGCCGATGAGAAAAGAGGACGGTTGCTTTTATCGTAGCAATGATGTTTCGGGCCGCCCCGTTTCTGAGAAAACGAGCAATTTCCTCAGGAAAGAACCAGAGAAAATTCAATGGCTGTGTGATGCCAAAAACGTATGACACATCCTGGTGATAAAATAACAATTTTATAGTGACTTATTTTATGAAAACGGACCACAAACAAGCCAGGCAGCTTTAGTGCCTGGAGTCCAAAGTTTTTTTTTTTCTACTGTGTTGAATATTTTCACAGGGTAGATAAATTCAGCGTTTATTAAACATTCATAATTTTATTTGAGTGAACGTGTTATTTTGTTTTAAAGAGCTGAGACGTTTTATCCATGGACATGATACACAAAGTAAACAAATCTTGAAAGGAAGAAAAAAAAGTTTTGTTTACTGTCAAACTAAACATAAAACAATGAGAATTATTCATTGGGTATTCTAAATAGCCGCATGCTTATGTCTTAGAAAAGCCATTTTAGCATGTACTGTAGCTAAGAGCATTGATCAGCTAACAAATAGCACATCCAGGAATATATACGTTATCCTCTGCGAAGAACAACTACTACTAGGACAATGTAGCAGTCTCTTTTGAGAATTCCATCTGTCTGTCCAGCTGTCTGTCAATCCATCCATCCCACCTATCAGCCCCATCCATCCAACCTATGTACCCCGTTCATCAATCCACCCACTGAACATATCTAACCCATTCATTCATCTGTCCGTCCATCCCACCTATCTACTCTATCCATCCATCCATCCATCCATCCATCCATCCATCCACCTCTCTGCCCTATCCATCCATACATCTCAACTATTTACCCCATCCATCCATCAAACCAACCTATCTAACCCATCTACCCCATCCATCATCCATCCATCCATCCATCCATCCAACCAACTGTCCGTCGATCCCAAACATCTACCCCATCCTTCCGACCTATCTATCCCATTAATCCATCCACCCATCTAACGTATCTACCCCGTCGATCCATCCATCCAACCAACCTATCTACCACATCCACCCAACCTATTGACCCAACCTATCTACCACATACATCCATCCGTCCAACCTATCTACCCCATACTTCCAACCTATCTACCCCGTACATCCACCCAATCTATCTACCCCGTCCGTCCATCCAACCTATCTACCCCATCCATCCATCCATCGAACCTATCTACCCCATACATTCACACACCTTTTCTACCCTTTCCACCCGTACAACCTATTTACCCCATCCATCCAACCTATCTACCCCATCCATCCAACCTATCTACCAAATCCATCCATCCACCCATCCAAACCTATCTATCCCATCCATCCATCCATCCAACCTATCTACCCGATGCATCCATCCATCAATTCATCCATCCAAACTATCGACCCCATCCAACCTATCTACCCGATCCATCCATCCATCCATCCATCCATCCAACCTATCTACCCCATACATCCACACACCTTTTCTACCCTTTCCACCCGTACAACCTATTTACCCCATCCATCCAACCTATCTACCCCATCCATCCAACCTATCTACCAAATCCATCCATCCACCCATCCAAACCTATCTATCCCATCCATCCATCCATCCATCCAACCTATCTACCCGATGCATCCATCCATCAATTCATCCATCCAAACTATCGACCCCATCCAACCTATCTACCCCATCCATCCATCCATCCAACCTATCTACCCCATACATCCACACACCTTTTCTACCCTTTCCACCCGTACAACCTATTTACCCCATCCATCCAACCTATCTACCAAATCCATTCATCCACCCATCCAAATCTATCTATCCCATCCATCCATCCAACCTATCTACCCGATCCATCCATCCATCAATTCATCCATCCATCCATCCATCCATCCAACCTATCTACCCGATGCATTCATCCATCCAACCTATCTACCCCATACATCCACACACCTTTTCTACCCTTTCCACCCGTACAACCTATTTACCCCATCCATCCATCCAACCTATCTACCAAATCCATTCATCCACCCATCCAAATCTATCTATCCCATCCATCCATCCAACCTATCTACCCGATCCATCCATCCATCAATTCATCCATCCAAACTATCGACCCCATCCATCCAACCTATCTACCCCATCTATCAATGCAACCATCCATGCATCCCCTAATCCGCTTTCTCCTCACAAGGGTTGTGGGACGCTCTGGGGCCTAACGCAATCGTCCGTCTTTGGGCAAGCTGGGGACACCCTGAACCGGGTGTCAGTCAATCGCAGGGCGCACAGAGTTCAATGGATTAATGGCATTTGGATCTATTTTGAATGGGGAAGATGCTGTGAGGTGCCGTCGACGTGACATGAGCGCAGACGACACCCTCCTTCCCCCTCTTCAACCCTTACCACTTGATGGCTTCTAAAGGTTAGCTGATCTTCAAAGACGCGTTACTCGAGTAGGAACGCTGGTGATAGGTCCCCGTTTCTCCCACCTGCAAATCAGACGTTTGTGACGACGCCTAAAGCATCACACGTCAACGCTGTTCAAAATGTCGTTGGTTCCCTCCGGAAGAATCGCGGCAAAAACAACGCAGCAGTTGTGATTGCATAAAACATGATTTCTAGGCAGCGGGGATTCGAAGATAATTGTACACATTGCGGGTGAATGTAAACAGCTGCCATTAGTTGGTGCCGGCAGCTGACTGATGTGTAATAGATGACGTCCAGCTGTTTTGGCGACGGGTTCCTGGAAATGGAAACAATTTGAGGTTGGACTAACAAAAGGCGTCGTGCTTGCATTGATCATATCGCATGAATTATTTTTTTGATTTTTTTTTTTCCCACTCCTCCCAACTTTTGAAGTCAATACAGTGATACCTTGGCTTACGAACTTAATGTTCTCAGACAGAGTGTGTAAGGCGAAAAGTGTGTATCCCAAAAAATTATTTCCCATAGGAAACCATTAAAATGAGAAAAATCCATTCCCAGGTCCGCATAAAACATAATTTTATACTTTCTAATTTTCTAAACCTTAAAAATACACAAAATATACCTTATTTTATGTATAATAAATGTGCTATGGTATAATAATAATAATAATAATAATAATAATAATAATAATAATAATAATAATAATAATAATAATAATACATTTCATTTATCAGCCCCTTTCAAAACTCTCAAGGTCACTTTACAGTGACAGGATGGTTTTTGTGGGTAAGCAGTGGCAGCCACACGCCCCAGCGTTCACTCAACTCAGAATAACTCAAATAGATAGAAAGATAGCTAGCTAGCTAACAGATAGCTAATCGATATCTAGCTAGCTATATAGCGAGCTAGATATCTAATATTAATAATCAATTTTATTTCAGTCAATGAATACAGCTTAAACCTCCACATTATTCATTTGTTCATTTAGTTTAACATTCAATCATTATCTACCTTTTACCAATTAGAAAGTGCCTAGAAAGTGGCGTTACTCCAAAACTCTCAATTACTCTCTGAGATCATCAGTACGGCACTAGTTTATTGTTCGAAACTATCTTTGCGATGCTAATTTGTGTTTGCATTGTCATCAAATTGTTGCCAACTTTGAGATGTTACGTGTCCGGCTTAGAAAGTGGGGTTACTACAAAACTCAATTACTCTATGTCAGTACTCATCAGTACGGCACTAGTCAATCGTTCGGAACGATTTTTGCGATGACCACTTTATATTTGAGTTAGTGGTGTACATTTCCGGGTTGAGTGAACGCTGGCGCATCTGGCTGCCGCTGCTCACCCGCAGAAAAAAATGTTGTTCTTATCCTGTGCCTGTAAAGTGCCCTTGAGAGTTTTGAAAGGCGCTTATAAATACAATGTATTGTTATATTAATTTATTATTAATTATTATTATTATTATTATTATATATTCAGTAAATCTCGTTATATCTAAGACTATCGATAGACATGTAATTTTTTCGTGTATAGAAATAGTATCCCACTATCGATATATCCGATATCGATATAATGAGACTTTACTGTATATTCAAATCTCCTAAGGAAGACATTTTCACCCAACAGGAAATGACTTCCATATACGGAAATTGTCTGCCCTAATGCCATTTCCCACCATGTCAAACAAGTTCCTGGATATGGACAGATGGATATTTGCTCAAAAATCAAGCTAAAAATCAAACAAACAGAAGCCTTATGGATGTGATCGGCGTTTTGGGAATTTGTATGCGCAACACGAGTCCATTTAGGATTAATAAAGTAGAACGACATGGGAGGAAAATGGCCTCGGAGGGACGGCGTGGGGTTTTATTTCACCGCTTTAAGTCTTCGTCCTCGTTTGAGGTTGATGGCCGTGTGTGAGGCCACCGAGGCCGTGAAACGATACGCCGGAAGGACGGCGAGGAGGCGGAGCGGTGTTTATGGCCAATTTAACGACGCTGTCTCTCCCGACGGCGTACGAGACTGGACTGGGCCGACCCGAGGCGGGATGGCGAAACTAGTGCGCGGCTGCACGGAGGCTAGGTGCTCAATTAGCATTTAGCACAACTTCATATTCGCCTTTCCTATTTTTGTGTCTCGTCTTGTATTTGTCAAAATATTGTATTTTCCGCATTATATGTTGCACCTTTAAAAGAATTCCATTTTCTGAGAAGTGCCTTATACTAAAACTAATACTAATACTAATAATAATAAATCTCATTTATAAGCGCCTTTCAAAACTCTCAAGGTCACTTTAGAGTCAAATGATAAGTTTTTTTTCTCTGTGGGTGAGCAGTGGTAGCCACACGCGCCATCATTCACTCAACCCAGAATAACTCAAATAGATAGAAAACTATCTAGCTAGCCAGTAGCTAGCTATCTAGCTAGCTAATGGGTAGCTATATAGCTAATAGATAGCAAGCTAGGTAGCTAATAGATAGCAAGATATAATAATAATAATAATAATAATAATAATAATAATAATAAGAAGAAGAAGAAGAAGAAGAAGAAGAAGAAGAAGAAGAAGAAGAAGAAGAAGAAGAAGAAGAAGAAGAATACATTTGATTTGTAAGCGCCTTTCATAACTCTCAAGGTCACTTTACAGTCACAGGATCAGTTTTTCTAATCCGATGCGCTTTATATATGGATTAATATTATCATTTCTTGGACGTAGTATTTTAAATGTCCTGTAAAGTGCATTGTTATAAATGGAGCGATTGCAAAAGCTCTCTCTATAGAAAGCTGCATTGTATTGTATTGTATTCCCTTTAGCCTTGCTCTCTTTGTCCTTCTTTTCCTTTCGGCTTTATATTCCATCGAGTGGATGCATTTTATAACTGCTGCCATTAAAATGACTTACAGTATATTCTCGGCGCTTTATCATGCGGTGCGCCCGATATATGAAAATTGTTTTGAAATAGGGTCATTAACTCATTCACTGCCATTCACGAATTTAGTCAGGAATTGAAAACATGACGTGGAGCGCCATTCCCGAATTTATTCGGGTTTTGTTTATTCATGCATGGGTGCCAATAAAGCGCTGGCCAGACGTCTGGCAATGTTTTCTTTACCTTCCGTGAGCATTTCCCTTTTTTTCCATGTGAGCGCTTTGTTCCAGCTTCAGCAGTTATTAAAGCGCTATATAAACAATAGGTATGGATTGTATTGTATTTTGTACAACGCCCCATTTCGAGCTCAGATAACTCTAGGCCCATATAACTTAGGAATTAACTTTTTTTCCTGATGAAAGAAGAACATTTTGTTGAATTGACTCAACTTTATTGCATTGTATTTTGGACAGCCGCCCTCATTTCAAGCTCATATAACTCCAGACCCATATAACTTAGGAATTAACTATTTTTGTCTGATGAAAAAAAGGGAGTATAAGGTTTCTAACGCTAGACTGAATGTTTACGTTGTCCTAAAACTCAATATTCTGAGGGCCCTGGAATTCAAGTAACAATGACAAAAACCCTGGCATTGGACTGGATACATTTTTGCACGTCTGGCAGTGAAGGAATTAATGAGTGTTTATACTGTTACATGTTCATGTCTTTACATCTATAAATACAGTAAAGTCTCGTTATATCGATATCGGATATATCGATAGTCCCGGTTATATCGATACTATTTCTATGCACGCACGGAGAAAATTACATGAAAACAGGGTCGGATATATCGATAGTCCCGGTTATATCGATATTTTTTCGGACTCCCTTGAATATCGATATAACGAGACTTTACTGTATTCATAATGTATTATACATTGTCGTGGGAGGCCATTTTTGTCATAACGTACGTATTCGTGATGTCTCTCGAGGTCATTTATGATGAGATTCAACTGTCACCGCAGCCTTATTCATTCATCCATAGTGGCTCCTCTGGCATAGTTTTGCCTTTCAAATTTTCCCAAACTCCCTCAATCATGTTTTAACTCTGAACTTTGATTGACAGTCACAAAAGGATTGCAACAAAATCCCCCCAGTCACGGTTCATCGAATATTCCGTTTGGAGTGGAAATCCACCTGGCGGTCTGCGCATCATCACAATGCGATTGTTCAATCAACTTTTAATTCCGTTTCGCTAGCAATGAGGTCCGGAACATAGTCGGGAGGGGGAGGAAATGAGAACGCAGCAACAGAGGCGAAAAAAAAAGAGGTCAAAGTAATAAAGTGGAAGAATCGCACGGAAGGCAAATGAGAAAGTGAGAGAGAAGCAGCGCTAAACAGGCAAAGAGAGAGCGAGAAAGCGAACGAAAGGCATAAGGGCATGCAAATGAGCCAGCGCATGTGAGAAAGTGGCGCAGGGACGCGGCAGGGGGGGGATGTATTTAACCACCAAGCCCACAGCAAACGGAAATATTGCAGAAAGAATCATTTTCCTCGTCATTTGTATAGTGATATCTTGGCTTACGAACTTAATTGGTTCCCAGAGTGTGTAATGCGAAAAGTGTGTATCCCAAAAATTAATTTACCATAGGAAACTATTAAAATGAAAATAATCCGTTCCCAGGTCCCCATAAAACACAATTTTCTACTTTCTACTTTCTAAGCCTTAAAACTACACAAAATATACCTTATTTTATTTATAATAAATGTGATAAGGTATTGTAATTAAAGAAATAAACTGTACTATATAATAAAGTCGTTTTATTTACCTTTGCGATGGTTGTTGATGGCCGGTTTCATCAGCATTAAACACTTGATGAGGAACGTAGGCTTCTTCTTTCACCATCTTGAGGAATGATCCCTTGGAGGTGCTTTCTCTGCGATAATTTTACCTAGTTCCTCATGGCTTGTGCGGGTTATTTGTGGAGCCTGATTGATGGGATATTTTAACCTTGCAGTCTACACTCTGCCTTTGAACTAAAGTCAGAGTGTAGGCTATAGGGAATACAATATGGCTGACAAAAACATACCCCATTGGTTAGCAAGCTGCTGTCATGAAACGTTTTGCTAGCATCCAGCCGCCGGGCCGATGTTTACTTTTTCAAATGATTCAGTCATCTCGATTAAATTCCTTCCCGCTTTGTAAAACATTCGGAACGATTTGCCGCAAACCGGTCGATTTCCAACCTTTCCGGTCTGAGCGTTCATCAATCAAGCTGCAACACAGCTACGTCGGCGTGCATTGCATGCGTGTCATCTGGCATGACGACGTGGACAGGAAAAACCCGCCGTGCCTCTGTTGGTTTACATGTCATTTGCATGTTTCTCCGAGTTACTTTGACAGCTGCGAGGGAATCGCTGTGACATTTTCTCTCCGACTGTGTGTTTGCTTTGCCCTTTCAACTCAATCTGTTTCATGAACACTTTCTCGCTACGCCCCCCTCGATTCCCAACATGTGTCTGTCAACATAAATCCACCTCCAGCTGTACTGTCCAAGACAGACATTTCATCCAACTATTAATAATATAAATAATAATATTAATAATACATTTAATTTATACGCGCCTTTCAAAACTCTCAAGGTCACTTTACAGTCACGGGTAAGTTTTTCTGTGGGGGAACATCGGCAGCCACACGCGCCTGCGTTCACTCAACCCGAAAGTTAAGAAAATTGAAAGCTAACTAGCCAGCTAGTAGATAGCTAATAGATAGCCAACAGATAGCTAGCTAGATAGCTAGCCACATAGACAGCTACATAGCTAATAACTAGCTAGATAGTTAGCTAATACACTGAATGTCACTATTAAATGCACACATAGATCTAGATATCTGCTAGCTGCAAGCTAGCGGACAGCTAATAGATAGCCAACAGATAGCTAGCGAGATAGCTGGCCACTTAGATAGCTATATAGCGAATAGATAGCCAGCTATTTAGCTAAGGCACGAATGTCACTAATTAAATAATAATAATAATAATAATAATAATAATAATAATACAACGAGCTCTCACAGCTCTCGAGCCAAACGAGCTCTCACATTCAAATCAGTGTTTCCAAAATGGCCGTTTCATTTTTGAAATTAGCTATTCATTTTTGTTTACTAGAATAACGTTGGTTTGGAAGAGTGTTGGTAAATAAAATATAATAATAATAATATTATAATACATTTCATTTATAAGCGCCTTTCAAAACTCTCAAGGTCACTTTACAGTCACAGGTTAAGTTTTTCTGTGGGTGAGCATCGGCAGCCACACGCGCCAGCGTTCACTCAACCCGAAAGTTAATAAAATAGAAAGCTAACTAGCCAGCTAGTAGATAGCTAATAGATACCCAACAGATAGCTAACTAGATAGCTAGCCACATAGGTAGCTCCATAGCTAATAACTAGCTAGCTAGATAATTAGTTAGCTAATACACTGAATGTCACTATTAAATACACAGATAGAAAGCTAGCTAGCCAGCTAGTAGATAGCTAATAAATAAATTTTCCATGGTCAGTCCTCTTTCTCGGTTAAAAAAACAACTGCCACATCTATGAACGTATTTCAACGTTGCTTATGTGGTGGCGCCAAATTGCATAAAATAAACAAAGAGAACAACAAGCAATTTATGCCCCCCTTCAAAAAAATGCTTGATTGTGACTGGTCACCATTATTTTATGGTTGGAATACACCCAAACTACCAATACATTCACACACACACACACACACACACACACACACACACACACACACACACACACACACACACACACACACACACACACACACACACACACACACACACACACACACACACACACACACACATCAGTACAAATTAATGTTATTTACACTTCTGAATGATATTCCCGAAGCCAAGTTGACAACTCAGCTTTATCTGCCAATTCACCACGTCGAAAAATCCTTCGGGTGCTCAGCCGCACACAAAAGAGGCAGCCCCTTTTTCGTATTGACGATAGCTTTCCTTTTCTTTCTTCCTACCCACTGCACATCACACGGATTTTCAATTCAACAAACTCTCCTTGGTAGTAGATGAGCATCATTAATTTGCTTCCTACGCTCCAGCGCACCACAAATTGCAAACACAAACACATTCTCGGAAATGTATTTTTGTGTGTGTGTGCACGATAGCAAGTTTTAAATTTTAAAATAACTCAGGACTTCAAATTTTAGATAGAAAGATAAGTGTATATCGATAAAAATCCATCTATACATCTATCCATCTATCTATATCTAGCTAGCTAACTCACTAGCCAGCTCGCTAGCTAGGACGCAAGCGAGCTGACTAGCTAGTTAATATTGATGTGTCTTATGTGTCAAGTTAGCTATGCTGGCTTAATCGATTGCTGGCTTGATAGATACCCAGCTCGCTAGCTAGCTAGCTTGATAGATAGTTGCGTTTCGAGACAGCCAGCCAGACACAGACAGATGTGTGTGCACTATAGCAAGTTATAAAACTAACTAGCAATTTTAGATAGAAAGATAAGATAAAAATCAATCTACCTATATCTAGCTAGTTAGCTCGCTAACTAGCAAGCAAGCTAGTTAGTGAACTAGCTGACTAACTAGCTAATAGTTATGTATTCAAGTTAGCTAGCTGTCTTGATCGATAGCTGGCTTGATAGATAGCCATTTCGCTAGCTAGCTTGATAGATAGTTGCGTTTCGAGATAGCCAGCCAGAAACAGACAGATGTGTGTGCACGATAGCAAGATAAAAATCAATCTATCCATGTACCTATATCTAGCTAGTTAGCTCGTTCACTAGCAAGCAAGCTAGTTAGTGAACTAGCTGACTAACTAGCTAATAGTTATGTATTCAAGTTAGCTAGCTGTCTTGATCGATAGGTGGCTTGATAGATAGCCATTTCGCTAGCTAGCTTGATAGATAGTTGCGTTTCGAGATAGCCAGCCAGAAACAGACAGATGTGTGTGCACGATAGCAAGATAAAAATCCATCTATCCATGTACCTATATCTAGCTAGTTAGCTCGTTCACTAGCAAGCAAGCTAGTTAGTGAACTAGCTGACTAACTAGCTAATAGTTATGTATTCAAGTTAGCTAGCTGTCTTGATCGATAGGTGGCTTGATAGATAGCCATTTCGCTAGCTAGCTTGATAGATAGTTGCGTTTCGAGATAGCCAGCCAGAAACAGACAGATGTGTGTGCACGATAGCAAGATAAAAATCCATCTATCCATGTACCTATATCTAGCTAGTTAGCTCGTTCACTAGCAAGCAAGCTAGTTGGTGAACTAGCTGACTAACTAGCTAATAGTTATGTATTCAAGTTAGCTAGCTGTCTTGATTGATAGGTGGCTTGATAGATAGCAATTTTGCTAGCTAGCTTGATAGATAGTTGCCTTTCGAGATAGCCAGCCAGAAACAGACAGATGTGTGTGCACGATAGCAAGATAAAAATCCATCTATCCATGTACCTATATCTAGCTAGTTAGCTCGTTCACTAGCAAGCAAGCTAGTTAGTGAACTAGCTGACTAACTAGCTAATAGTTATGTATTCAAGTTAGCTAGCTGTCTTGATCGATAGGTGGCTTGATAGATAGCCATTTCGCTAGCTAGCTTGATAGATAGTTGCGTTTCGAGATAGCTAGCCAGAAACAGACAGATGTGTGTGCACGATAGCAAGATAAAAATCCATCTATCCATGTACCTATATCTAGCTAGTTAGCTCGTTCACTAGCAAGCAAGCTAGTTAGTGAACTAGCTGACTAACTAGCTAATAGTTATGTATTCAAGTTAGCTAGCTGTCTTGATCGATAGGTGGCTTGATAGATAGCCAACTCGCAAGCTAGCTTAATAGATAGTTGTGTTTCGAGACAGACAGCAAGACACAGACAAATGGACGAATATGCGTCAGCAAGAGGCCATTATCACCGAAATATAGATGAGAAATAATGGATGTATCTGAGACAGGATGGCTAAAAGCTGTTTTTTTTTCTCGTAACAGTGTATACACGTGAGCGTTGTGCAAGGCATTAAAAAGGACCTTTAGTATGTTGAAGAAAATGTGATCGGCGTGAGGCGGTGGTGGATCACACTGCCTCAACAAAAAAAAAACAAAAAAAAAAACAGCACGGCACTCTGCTTTCTGCTTGACATTTAAAGGACAACCGACGTCACTTTTTTGTTTTTTAACTGACATCAGAAAAACGTAAATGTAAAATATAGCTATATGCACTGGAATCTTATTAAAAACGCCCAGTAGAAGTCATTTGAAGCCATTTTACAAATTATGGACACAACTTGTCCGGAGACGTCGGTTGTCCTTTAATTAAGGGACAACCGACATCACTTTTTCGTTTCCTAACTGACTTCAGAAAAACATTTTATAGCATCTAAAATACCCAAAACAGACAGTATGATATTTTTATTCTAATGCCAAACACCAATAAAAATGACTTAAAGTGTCCAAAATCTGCAAAAAAATTGAGCATTGGGCATTTTCAGAAAGTCCCGCCCCCAGTTCGTGACGTCACGCCAAGAGGTCTTGCATTGCTGGAGAATCAAAACAATGGCTTCAGATTCGGAGAATATGCCTTCTTGTTACGCATCCAGTGATGAATATGATTCAAATAGTTCTGAAGAGGAAAGCATACGTGTTTGCAATTGATTAAATAATTTATTTCGTGCCATTTTGAGGCAACATTGGGGGGAAATGTCCCACCCAAAAAAAGAAGCGCAAAATGGCGACCTCCTGTGGCCACCTCCGTTTCCACAGGCTGATAAATTCCTTATATGGAGCTTGGACGCCATCTTCTGGCTGCTTTTGGGTGCAACACGAGGTTTTCAGACCAAACAAGTACAGCAAAATATAATGACGTGATGGAAGGACTGCTACAATGTGTCTTTTTTTTTCGGTCAGGAGCGTTCCTTTAGTGACGTCACGTACGGACTCGACTTCCTGAATATTCAGCGCGAGTCTTAAAACGTAAAATATATCTATATGTGGTGGAATCTTATTAAAATATGCTCAGTAGAAGTCATTTGAAGCCATTTTACAAAATTATGGACACAACTTGTCCGGAGACGTCGGTTGTCCTTTAAAAAGGTAGTTAGCAAAGATGTAGGAAAGTTTAATGAAGAACCATCCAGCAGAGACGACAACTCGGGATACAAACGCACGCAGAGTGAGCGACAGACAGACAGACAGACAGACGGGTTGAAGGCGGTGGGCGAGCGTTTTCAAAGGCCGCCGCGCAACAGGGAGGCAAAAGTATTCAGAGAAGGATGGAGAACAGGGCGCCGAGAGGAAGGGCTTGAGCACTTGCATTGATTTGAATCGGTAGGAGGGGAGACAGTGGGTGGGATAGACGGAAGAGTGGAAACAGAAGGTCTTACTGTCGAGAAATGGCTTTCTTGTCGAGTTAAAGAGCAGCCAAAACGACATGGAGTCTTTTTCAGAAGGACCGCTTGAAAAGAATTTACAGACCCCCCCCCCCCCTACTCTTGAACTACAGTAACACATTAGGCATGGCTAACGGACAGTAAATCCTTTATTGAACATTCATTCAGGAACGCCATGGCGACGGATGAAATCCACAAAACAAACAACCACATGTGAATTCTCTCATTCATTTCATAAAAAAAATATATACAGTAAAGTCTCGTTATATCGATATTCAAGGGAGTCCGAAAAAATATCGATATAACCGGGACTATCGATATATCCGATCCCTGTTTGCATGTATTTTTCGGACTCCTTGAATTGCGTGATAGAAATAGTATCGATATAATCCATTTTAGGGACTATCGATATATCCGATATCGATATAACGAGACTTTACTGTATATATATGACAACCGAATCTGGAATGCGTATCATTTTAGGGACTAGAGCACAAAAAATACAATAAATAAAGTACTGTAAAAATAAAATACAATAAAATAATAATCATAGAAATAAAGTAAAATAAAAGTGTCATAAAATCAAATGCAATAAAACAACACTAATACTTATACTAAGACTACTACTACTAGAAATACTACTACTACTATCTAGCTAGCGATCGGTTGGCTATCTATTAGCTATGTACTAGCTGGTTAGTTAGCTTTCTATCTATTAACTTCTGTGTTGGGTGAACGCTAGCGCCTGTGGCTGCCGCTGCTCACCCACAGAAAAAAGTTATCCTGTTAATGTATAGTGACCTTGAGAGTTTTGAAAGGCACTTATAAATGAAATGTTTTATTATTTTTGTATGTTTATTATGTTTATTATTATTATTATTATTATTATTATTATTATTATTATTATTATTATTATTATTATTATATTTTATCAACAAAAATGAATAACTAAAAAAACAGGTTAATGAAACGGCCATTTTGAAGACACTGATTTGAATTTGAGAGCTTATTATTAATAGTACTCTATTACTACTACTACTACTACTACTACTACTACTAATAATAATAATAATAATAAAAAATAATAATAATAAAATGAACACCCTGAAAAAATAGTGTATTTTTAACTCATTCACTGCCGGCCGATGTGCAAAAAATGTGTCCACTCCAGTGCCAGGGTTTTTGTCATATTCACTCCAATTCCAGGACCCACAGACAAAAAAACGTTTTAGGACATCAACATTCAATGCAGCATAAGAAACCTTGCACTCTGTTCTTTCATCAAATAAAAAGAGTTAATTCCTAAAATATGAGTTTGGAGTTACATGAGCTTGAAATGAGGGTGGCTGGACAAAATACAATGCAATGCACACATATTGGTTTATATAGCGCTTTAACAATATCTGAAGGTGGAACAAAGCGCTAACATGGAAAAAAAAAGGATATGTTTCCCCCTTGTGGAAGGGAAAACCATAGCCAGAGGCCATGGTCAGCGCTTTATCGGCACCCAAACAAGATATTGTTCTTATCTCCCTGTAAAGTGTCCCTGCATGCCTGTAAAGTGTCCTTGAGAGTTTTAAAAGGTGCGTATAAATACAATTCATTATTATTATGATTATGATTATTATTATTATTATTATTATTATTATTATTATTATTAAAAAAATAAACCCAGACAAATTCGGCAATAGCGCTCTACGTCATAGTTTCAATTCCCAAATAAATTCATGAATGGCAGTGACTGAGTAATAAATAAGATGTATTCCCCAAAAAGTAACTGAAAACGGTGTCACAGGAAAAAATATTCGATTCAAAACTCAGTCAAAATTGCTGTGAGCAATGCCAAGCGACGACGATGCGAAGCACTCGCATCGCTCACAGCATCAAATTAATGTTCCGGAACTACTTTTGTTAGCAAAGACACCACCCCAACTTCTTACACTGCCCCCCTTCACTCTATAAGAATCAATAAACTTTCAATAATGCCTTCCGTGCTGCTTCACAACAACAGGACGGAAATTAATTGGCGCACTTTGCCACATATTTGCATGCTTTATAAAGAGCTCACTCGCCGCTAATCCGACGTGAGGTGCCAGCTAACTGTCTCGCTGCGATTTAAACTGATTAAATGTTCTATACGGCTGGCAGCGCTCGAAATGTGACTGTCAGCAAATTCCCACAGGTCAAAAAGACAAGAAATGGATTGGCTCGGCCCACATGGAGGCTAAGTTAGGCTATGTTAGGCTATGTTAGCTCGTTCAAAAAACGAGTGATGGGAATTCCGGCTATTTTCAGAGAGCCGGTTCTTTTGGATCGGCTCACTAAAAAGATCCGGCAAATCATGGCAAATCATTCCAGTGACTTTGCTATGCCAATCAAATTGAATGCGGGTATTTTCAGATTTCTTTGCTAAGCGATGGCGTTTGCCAGCTAATAATGGATTTCAGCGCTAACGCTAGCCACCTTTACGCATCTCTTCCTTTTCTGTTTGCGTACGTCAATCAAATTCGGTTTTGTCACGAGTTTAA
Organism: Hippocampus bargibanti; assembly: GCF_051943395.1. Classification (NCBI taxonomy): domain Eukaryota; kingdom Metazoa; phylum Chordata; class Actinopteri; order Syngnathiformes; family Syngnathidae; genus Hippocampus; species Hippocampus bargibanti. Next base: position 27,162,854 of record NC_142739.1, on the reverse strand, counting down.
GTCAGTAAGCACACGTGCCTCTAGCCTGATATTATATATACAGTGATACAGTGATACCTCGGTTTATGAACCCCTTGGATTACGAACTTTTCGGTTTATGAACGTTAAATTGATGACAATTTTACCTTGGCATATGAACTATTTTTCGGGATACACACGGAGGGAGCTGTCACAATGAGTGATGTGTTATTCGCGAACGAGTCCGTTCTCCGAACAAGAAAATGGCAGTCAACTGTTTTTGTCCTCTATTCCCCACCCCCAGTCTTCGGTTAAAGCCACGTGATTGGTCAAGAACGCAGCAGTGGGGCGGGGGTGAAACATTAAAGAGACAGGCAGATGACAGCGAGAGAGTGATAAAATGGTAGAAATCGTTTCAATTTAGGGACACAACTTAGGGCAGAGTGTAGACTGCAAGGGTAAAATATCCCATCAATTAGGCTCCAAAAATAACCCGCAAAAGCCATCTGTACACTTGATGCAAAAAGCTAAACAGAACACAATTGATGAACTAGATACAATTATCACAGAGAAAGCACCTACAAGGGATCATTCCTCAAGATGGTGAAAGAAGAATACGTTCCTCATCAAGTATTTAATGCTGATGAAACCGGCCACTTCATTCCATCAAGCCATCAACGACCATCACAAAGGTCAATAAAACGACTTTGTTATACAGTACAGTTTATTTCTTTTATTATAATACCATAGCACATTTATTATACATACAATAAGGTATACTTTGTGTAGTTTTAAAGTTGAGAAAATTAGAAAGTAGAAAATTATGTTTTATGGGGACCTGGGAACAGATTATTCTCATTTTAATGGTTTTCTATGGGAAAGTACTTTTTGAGATACACACTTTTCACCTTACTCTGTCTGGGAACCAATTAAGTTCGTAAGCCAAGGTATCACTGTATATATATATATATATATATATATATATAAATCTCGTTACACATATATATATACACATATATCGATATATTTATATGCACACATATAAATTATATGCAAATATATATATATATATATATATATATATATATATCCCTTGAATATATATATATATATATATATATAAACAGTAAAGTCTCGTTATATCGACATCGGATATATCGATAGTCCCGGTTATATCGATACTATTTCTATGCACGCACGGAGAAAATTACATGCAAACAGGGTCGGATATATCGATAGTCCCGGTTATATCGATATTTTTTCGGACTCCCTTGGATATCGATATAACGAGACTTTACTGTAAATATATATATATAATGGTTTGACATGCTCCGCACGGCTAACCCTTGCCGTTTTATCTAAATTTGTATCTCACTTCATTTTCTCGCCATCCGTTGATAACATCTTTTCATCCAGTCTCAGGTTTGATTTTATTTCATTTTCTCAACGTACGTTTAACCTGAGCGATTCTTTTGCATATGTTTGGTCGGAGCTGGCGGGTGTGAGCTGGAATTTAGCCAAAGCTGATCTTGCGGGTGATATATGGGCTAAGAGAATCAGCTACCGTATTTATGCGAGTATAATGCGCACAATTTTCTACCTCAAAAAACACTCAAAGTTTGGGTGCGCGTTATAAACGAATCCTGTATATATTTAATGCTTTATCCCTTCCAGGAGGGGGCAGCATTTCAATGGCTATTCACCATAGTTGCTGTTGTGAAGGTTCAGTTTCGATTCTCAGAAAGACTGATCACTGCGCATTCTTTGGTGCGCGTTATACTCGAATAATACGGTAATTTTTTTCAGGACTAAAATATCGTTCATATTGCAAAAAAAAAAAAAAATTGGTCCATTTCAAACACTCTACAGGTGTAACTGATGCCGCGTTTCATATGTCAACGTTCTCAAATCGCACGCCGGCTTTCGTCGAGGGTGTGTTTGCAAGTCGAGAGGCGCCGCTAACCGACATTGACAGGACCGTAAAAATTTGAGTGACGGGGCCCCCTCAGCATCGCACATGGATACACATACAACACGCACAGATATACACACACATACACAGACCCCCCCGCCCGACTGTGTCAGGATGCAGCTCAGGAGATGTGACAAAGTGAGACAAACAAGAGCGCCGGATGGCAGACAGGGCCGCTCGGCGGGTGAGGCAGATTGAAAAGATAGCGGCGAGGACAGACGTCGCAGTCAAATCCAACGACGGCCAAGATGATGATGATGATGACCGTGATGAAAACTAGACCACGGACGTCTCGGCCAATCAATCATTCTATTCGTCTCAATGCTGTTCCCCATTTTTGCATGCGTTTCATCCTGACACACATCAACCCATCCCTGTTCACCAGCCATGGTTGCCTCACCCACTATCAAGTAATCAATATGTTATGTTTTACTCATATCGTATTACTTAACACCACCGTCGTTTCACATTGCAGCGCGATGTTGAATAGTATAAATTAAAGAGGGTGGGGGAATTAAGAGAGGCATGTGTTACGTGATGCTAAATTACATGTTACACCATCTCGCTCGAATGCAGTCGCGTCATAACGTGCTAACGTTTCAGTCCTGACAGAAGTGATGGGCCAAGCGGAAGTGCTTTTTGAGGTAATTTAAATAAATAAATACATAAATAAATAAGCAGAAATAAACAAATAAATAAATAAATAAATAAGCATAAATAAGCATAAATAAACAAATAGGAAAAGACTAAATAATTTAATAAATAAATACACAAGAATAAATACATACATAAATAAAGACAGAAATAAAGAAATAGACAAATAAATAGACAAATAAATAAGACAGTCTAAATAAATAACTAGAATATAGATAGATAGATAGATAGATAGATAGATAGATAGATAGATAGATAGATAGATAGATAGATAGATAGATAGATAGATAGATAGATAGATAGATAGATAGATAGATAGATAGATAGATGAGCAGATGAATAAATAAATAATAAATAAATGAATGCCGAAATAAATAAATACTAAACGGGTGGCTAAATAAATAAATTATAAATAAATGAACATATAAATACATACATAATAAATGAACAGTTATGTCATAAATAGATAGATAATAGATACATAAATAAATAAAAAAATAAATAATGAACGAAATAAACAAATAAGTAAATAAACAAACAAAAAAATAATAAATGGACGGATAAATAAAAACTAAGAAATAAATGAACAGATAAATCAATAATTACATACGCAAATAAAAAATGCATAAATAAAAACATAAATAAATAAACACATAACTAAATAAATGAATATAAATAAATAAATAAATAAATATAAATAAATAAATAAATAAATAATCAAACAGATCCGCTGGGTGGTTTCCACCTTATTCCAAATGTAGCGTTAAACATGACTGCCGGCATGCAATCATCTCTTCCCGTGTGTTCAGCAGTGCCTTCCTCCCTCCCGCATTTCTTATTTGTCACCCCCCCCCCCCCCAAATTTCCTCCAGGGAGCCAATTATTGTTTTCCCTTGGACTCGAACTAATTAGCGTTAAAGCTCCCACAAACAAATAAAAAGGGGCTTGAGTGAGCGTACGTGTGTTCTCGACAACACCTAGGCGCCCGCGCTCTCTGAGTAAATGAACGGAACATTAAAGCGGAATTTATAAATATTAATGTGACACAGATTGAGCCAAGGCGAGAGTTCTATTGGACTGTGCTTATTTTCTGGAGTACATACTGACAAACATAAATTAAGCGCACACACACACACACACACACACACACACAAATACACACGTCGCCTGACAGCTTTTTTTCCCTTCTTCGCTCTGATAAATAGTCTCCCTTTATGACCTTCACTCCACAAATAACTCATAGCGTGTGATCAAATCGCTAATGCTAACAGTCAAACAAAGTTTTCTATCCTACCAACGTCAAAATAAAAGCATCACTGCGTTAACCGACGGACTCACGTAGACGCGGGAATAATCATAATTATAATCATAATCAAAATAAGAATCATCTTGATTGGCCAAAATATGTAGAACACACAAGGAATTTGTCTCCGGTAGAACACGCTGCATTAGTATCATCATAAAAAAAAAACAATTGCAAAGAGGCACTAACTATCTAGCTAGCTAGCTATTAGCTATACAGCTGTCTAGGTGGATAGCTATATAGCTAGCTATCTGTTGGCTATTTCTTAGCTATCTACTAGCTGGCTAGCTAGCTTTCTATCTGTCTATTTAATCATGACATTCAGTGTATTAGCTAACTAACTATCTAGCTAGCTAGGTGGCTAGCTATCTGTTGGCTATCTATTAGCTATCTACTAGCTGATCACACAAACATCACACATACCCTAAAATGTTCACATACACAAAAACAGGCTAAGTGGCTAAACTGTGGGTGTTGAGTGGCGTGTCGCCAAAATAACGCGCACCCATCAGGATGAGTGTAAAAAAAAAACATAATAATAAATAAAACACAAAATGCGACTTCCTCCATCAAAAAAATATTATATTGATAAAAAAAATGTCACTCAAAAAAAAATACTCTCAGTAAAATCACTGTCCGACCCACCCAAAAAAATACCCACAGACAAACTCTCACGCGTCAAATAACATATACAGTGAGACCTCAACTTACAAACACCTCAACTTACAAACTTGTTGTCTTACAAACGTCAAATTTATGAAAATTCAACCTCATAATAAGCACTATTTTCATAATACACATCCACCACGCATGGCTGGCGGAGTGATCTTCGGCGGAAGCACACGACCGAACAGCACCAGAGGTTACAGTCCTTCTCGAAGGTGACTCATGTCACGCGCCTCTCTTTCCAAACAGCAATTCCCTTTGACCTTCGACCTCCAACGCCATTCCATCAAGCCATAAATGACCATCACAAATGTAAATAAAGTGACTTTATGATACAATGCAGTGTATTTCTTTCATTATAATACAATAGCACATTTATTATACATAGAATAAGGTATGTTGTGTGTAGTTTTAAGGCTTATTTAGTTGAAAAGTATATTTTATGGAAACCCGGGAACGGATTATTCCCATTTTAATGGTCTCCTATGGGATTTTTTTTTTGAGATACACACTTTTCGCCTTACACACTCTGTCTGGGAACCAATTAAGTTCGTAAGTTGAGGTCTCACTGTACAGTACACGAAATAAAACACATTCACCTAAAACACCACACACACCCAAAATTTGCCACATACACAAATACAACCTAGCTAGCATCATTACCCAAGCACAGAAACACTACTTGCACTGAAACACACACACACACACACAAACACACTGGCACATTTGCGGCCCTCTGGTAGTGGCCTGGGAAGAAATGTGTTCGCTTTTTTTGTAATAGACGTCCCAAAAAGCTCTTGGGAGCAGTGTGTTTTGATAGCTAAATGACACTTAAGGCTGACGAGCTGTCAACACGGCGGCCATAAAATAACGGCTTGTCGCTTGGGCATAGCTGAGGCGGCTATGAGCAATTACGGGAAGAAAAGTAGCGATACCTAGCGACTGTACATAAGCATCGTTTAAAGTGAAGTTTTCTTTCCTTTTATTCGGTCATTGTAACTGATTCACTGCCAGACGATGTGCAAAAATGTGACCACTCCGGTGCCAGGGTTTTTGTCATTTTCACTCAAATGGCAGGACCCACAAAATATTGAGTCAGAGATCGAGAGAAACTTTCAATGCAGCGTTAGAAACCTGATGGAGAATAAGAAGTTATCATATATAAAAGTCTTAGCTGGCCAACCGAACAATTGGTCACAGTCAATCTGAGTTAAACAGACACAGCCTGTTAAACTGTCATCTTCATCTAGGACACAGGTGTCAAAGTCAAGGCCCGCGGGCCAAATCCGGCCCGCCACATCATTTTTTTCGGCCCGCGAAAGCAAATCAAACTTGTTAAATTCCATGATGATTGCTAAAATCTGAGCCAAAATTACATATTTTTGGATGTCAACCACAATAAAAGTCCTTATTCTTGACTTCAGATTTGAAAACGAGTTATTCATTAATTTGCTTTGTGCTCTATATGTAATATTTGAAGGGATTTAAACATTCTAATGGGTTCCCCAAATTCATAACGGCCCTCGAGAGGAAACCATAACTACAATGTGGCCCGCGGCAAAAAATGACTTTGACACCCTTGATCTAGGAGATCTGGCCTTGGGCAGAATTTAGGACTTGGGAAACTCCTTTATCACCGAAGCAATTTACGACTTGAAACTCCCTCACAGGAAGATCTCATTAGCCAGGTTACAAATGTACCAGTTCATGGAAAAGACAACCAATTAAAATATTTGTTTTATTTCTTACAGCTGTTGGTGTTTAGAACGTCCAGGGGTGTGGTATTATAATCAAGAAAACTATGTTTTACTTTCATTTACTTTAATGTATCACTTTATCTATTACAGACACATACTCTCAATAAATAGCTCAAGCCTTTGTCCACAGTGTCCGATCAAGCATCTCTGACAAAACCTTAGAATATCTCCTTTCATCAGAAAAAAAGAGTTAATTCCTAAATTATATGGGTCAGGAGGTATCTGAGCTTGAAATGGGGGCGGCTGTACCAAATACAATACATACAAATTGGTTTATATAGCGCTTGAACAACAGCTGAAGCTGCAACAAAGCGCTAACGTGGACAAAAGGCAAATGCTGTCGACTCGTGGAAGGGGAAAAAAAACCATTGTCATCGGTCTGGCCAGCGCTTTATCGGCACCACCCGCAAGAAAAACCAAAACGTGAACAAGTAATTATCCATAAATTCAAGAATGGCAGTGAAAAATAAGCGCAAGCCGGCGAAGATGCACAAGGGGAATTGGGGGAGGCTGCGCTGTTGTGGGAGTGATCACAGCAGACTTAAATCATGGTCAATCAATGCGGCTACATTTATTTTCATGGCCTCAAATCCCAATGTGGCGAGAAATTACAATTGCGGAATGGAGTTGGTATTTTGAACTCACAATCCGGATTGCTGGTTTGGAATGGCACCTTGCCAGATCCATACACTTATTTTCACGTCTATTCAGTAAATGACTTTATTCCACGGCTAATGGGCTGTTATTTAACTCATTCGCTGTCATTCCCAAATTTATTCGTGACCTCAAATATGCACACACACACACACGCACGCACAAACATACACACACTTTTAATCACGTTTGGGAGTCACCCATGTGTACGAATATAATTATGTTGCCTTGATAAATGCTTTTAATACAGCTACGCGTACGCATACGCAAGCACAGTTACTCTGCCTTATGTTAATTGCATGACATTTTACTTGAAATCTTGAAACTTTTTGTCTGACTCACTAGCACAAAATTGCATGAGCGTGCACACACACGCGTTTTACGTAATGGTGGGTACTAGGTGTGTGAGCGCTTTTTTTCCCATGGAAACCCAATTTCAAACATGAAAAAAAGCATACTCATGAAACTCATAAGAATTTGTTTTTAGGAAAAAAATACACACTCACGTTTTTATCACATGGTAGGGACTAGGTGTGTGAGGGATTTGCCCCATGAGAACCCAATTTCAAACATGGAAAAAATATATCGTAATAAGCAGTACTATCGATATAACCGATATCGATATAACCAGACTTTACTGTATTGATGAAACTCATAAAAATTTGATTTTAGGATAAAAAATGTACCCACTCAAATACACGCATGTTTTTACCACATGTGGGGACTAGGTGTGTGAGGGATTTGCCCCATGAGAACCCAATTTCAAACATGGAAAAAATATATACAGTAAAGTCTCGTTATATCGATATTCTCGGGAGTCGGAAAAAAATATCGATATAACCGGACTATCGATATATCCGATCCTGAAGGCATGTAATTTTCTCCATGAGTTCATAGAAATAGTATCGTAATAAGCAGTACTATCGATATAACCGATATCGATATAACCAGACTTTACTGTATTGATGAAACTCATAAAAATTTGATTTTAGGATAAAAAATGTACACACTCAAATACACGCATGTTTTTATCACATGTGGGGACTAGGTGTGTGAGCAATTTGCCCCATGGGAACCCAATTTCAAACATGAAAAAAATTCATTTATGAAAGTTATAAACATTAGATTTTAGGACAACAAAATTACACACTCACACACACATTTTTACGACATGGTGGGGACTAGGTGTGTGAGTGATTTTCCACATAGGAACCCAATTTCAAACATGAAAACAAAAATGAATGATATTCATAAAAAAATGATTCAGGACAAAAGATTTACACACTCTCACACCCACACCCACAAACATTTGTACATGGTGGGGACTAGGTGTGTGATGGATTTGCACCATGGGAACCCAATTTCAAACATGAAAAAAATTAAATGTATAAAACTCATGAATATTGAATTTTACATTAAAAATATTACACTCACACACGTACACACACACGCACACCCACACACACACACACGTTTTTACCACATGGTGGGGACTAGGTGTGTGAGTGATTTTCCCCATGAGAACCCAATTTTAAACATGGAAAAAATATATATTTATGAAACTCATATAAATTGATTTTAGAATAAAAAATGTACATACCCACATGCATGTTTTTACCACATTTACTACATGGTGGGGACTAGGTGTGTAAGCAATTTGCCCCATGGGTACCAAACTTCAAACATGAAAAAAATATATTTCGGAAACTAATAAAAATTTGATTTTGGGACAATACATTAACACACTCACATACATTTTTACACACACACACACACACACACACACACACACACACACACACACACACGCACACACACACACACACACACACACACACACACACACACACACACACACACACACACACACAGATGCGCTCTAACATTAGCCTATCACCTCATTGTCATTCTCTCCTAGAACAACCCACCCCCCCATCATATACATCTCCATAGCGACAGGCGCCTGGCAACAGCTGGAGGCGAGCCAGTTGCCGCGGTGACACTAATGAACGCGTCACCTCCGTCGGCGGCAGCGCCGGTGTCGCTAAACGGCCAATCGCTGGGCCGGGTCGAGGCGGGCGATGACCACGGGCGGACATGTTGTCCTTTATGGCCGCCATCCATCAGCCGCCGTTGCTCTTGAGGTTGGCGCGGCGCCACGCGCTTCATCTTCATTAAGAAGTGTTTGCGCGCGTCGTTGGTTCATCCCGCGCTCGCTATGTGCTCCGACGCTGACTTTCTACATCCGTCTTTGCCGCTTTGCGCGTTTGTTAAACTGTCATTTATTTGGTTAGCTTAGCGGGATTAGCACGCGGGCACATATTAGCTTCATGGATCTGCGTTTAAAACGTACACGCGGTGGGTGGGGGGGAGCGACATTCGGCGAACACGTGTAAATTGACTCGCTTCGGGATTACGAGGATTAAGGGTTGCGTAATGTTTGTACGGCGCTACCTTGGTTTGCTAGTTTCGTTTATTCCGCCAAACGAGCTCTCAAATTCAAATCAGTGTTTCCAAAATGACCGTTTCATTAACCGTTTTTTTTTAATTAGCTATTCATTTTTGTTTACTAGAATAACGTTGGTTTGTGTTGGTAAATAAAATATGATAATAATATTATAATACATTTCATTTATAAGCGCCTTTCAAAACTCTCAAGGTCACTTTACAGTCACAGTTAAGTTCTCTGTGGGTGAGCAGCGGCAGCCACACGCGCCAGCGTTCACTCAACCCGGAAGTTAATAGATAGCAAGCTAACTAGCCAGCTAGTAGATAGCTAATAGATAGGCAACTGATAGCTAGCTAGACAGCTAGCCACCTAGATAGCTCTATAGCTAATAGCTAGCAAGCTCGATAGTTAGTTAGCCAATACACTGAATGTCACTATTAAATACACAGATAGAAAGCTAGCTAGCCAGCCAGTAGATAGATAATAAATAGCCAACAGATAGCTAGATAGATAGATAGCCACCTAAATAGCTCCACAGCTAATAGCTAGTTATCTGGATAGTTAACTAATACACTGAATGTCACTATTAAATACACCGATAGAAAGCTAGCAAGCCAGCTAGTAGATAGATAATAAATAGCCATGAGATAGCTAGCTAGATAGCCGCCTAGACAGCTCCATAGATAATAGCTAGGCAGCTAGATAGTTAGTTAGCTAATACACTGAATGTCACTATTCAATACACAGATAGAAAGCTAGCTAGCCAGCTAGTAGATAGCTAATAAATAGCCAACAGATAGCTAGCTAGATAGCTAGCCACCTAGAAAGCTTTATGTGGAAGTTAGGGCGAGCGGGCGGGTCAACAAGGGGAAACCGGAATGGTCGTGCTTGACTTGACATACAAACCTCAATCTGGAATAGCGCGCGATGCGTAACGATCACGTAATTCGGCACGTTTGATTGGCTGACGCTAAACGAAATGAGCTGGGGAAGTAAATGGACGCCGCTGTTGTGGATCAGCGGCGGGAGGGATGGCCGCGAAATTGGCCAATTTGTCGTCAACTTATTTCGTCTGCGTCGTGGCTCCGGTCGAGATGGGTGAAACTACAGAGGAATGTTCACTTCCTGTTTCAAATTAAAATAAATAAAATAAAGATGACTTATTCGCGATTCTTGACATCATTTGAGCACATTTATATCTAGCTTGCTATCTAACTTATCCTGTGACTATAAAGTGACCTTGAGAGTTTTGTTGTTATTATTAATAGCTATCTATTAGCTAGCTAGCTAGCTGTCTATCTATTTGAGTTATTCCATGTTGAGTGAACGCTGAAAGGCGCTTAGAAATGAAATGTATTATTATTATTATTATTATTATTATTATTATTGTTGCTATTGCTAGCAACTCTTCAGCCATTTGCAACTGGACGGGACAGGAAACATATTAGCCATCTCGCTAGCAAGCTATCTATTAGCTATATAGCTAGATAGAGAACTACCTATTAGCAATATGGCTAGCTAGCTAGCTATTTGAGTCAAGAAACATTAGCTATCTAGTTAGTTAGCTATCGATTAGCTAGGTATCTAGCATTCTATTAGCTAGCTAGCTTTCTATCTTTTTAAGTTATTCCGGGTTGAGTGAACGCTGGCGCATGTGGCTGCCGCTGCTCACCCACTGCAAAACAGATCCTGTGACTGTAAAGTGACCTTGAGAGTTTTGGAAGGCGCTAATAAATGAAATGTATTATTATTATTGTTATTTTGAGTCTGGAGAATTCACTGAAAATAGCAAACGAAATCAATAAATAAGTAAACATTGAACAATAAAAAAGATCAAATTAAAAGGAAAGAGCAAAGCATCAACAATAGTTGGATATTCAATTAAAAAGAATTCACATATTCTTTATCCTCTGCAAGGAGCAGCGATGAACAATGGCGGGATGTCAGATGACTCGCGATATACCCCTCGTGTTACTTAGATTTTGCACCACTGTGACAAAAAAAAATGCAGGCGAATTTTGTGAGTCCAGAATAGACGAATGACATTTTAATCGATTTTAATTAGAAAATTGATTTGATATACAAGTAGATTGAGTGACGAGCTCGGCCACAGATTAAAAAAAAAAAAACCGCCTCAATCAAGGTACCACCGTCCCGATACGAATGGCAGTTCTGCGCAATTGATTGCTATCCATCATTGTAATTGGTTTATAGTAAGATAAGGGCACAGACGCATGCATACATACGCACACGCGCACGCGCACACACACACACACACACACACACGCGCACGCACGCACACACACACACAGATGCGCGCATGCGCACGAACAGACATTGTCTTTTTATTTATTTGTATATTAAATACATTTAATGAAGCAAGTCACTAAATTTAATTAGTTATCATGACATTACGTATAATTATATATGTATGTGATTATTTTGTTATATTATTATTATAACTTTATAATGTATATATAAATTATAATGATATATAATGATATATTTTTACATGTATCTTTTGAGCTATTTATTTATCCAGTTATTTTTTATTTATTTATTTTTTGCATTTATCTATTGAGCTATTTATGTATTTATTTGTATATTAATTACATGTAATGTAATTATTTATAATTATATTAAGTATAATTATATTTGTATATGTTATTGTATTATGTTAAAATAATAACAATAATAATAATAATACATTTAATTTACAAGCACCTTTCTGAACACCCAAGGATGTTGTTTTATGTTATATTAATTTATTAGTACAACTATAAAAAAAATATAATGATATTATACTTTAATAATTTAATTTATTTAGATATTTTTTACATGTATCTATTGAGCTATTGATGTATTTATTTATGTATTTGTTTATTTTTTACATTTATTTATTTGTTTTTTCATTTCTTTTCTTGCATTTGTGATTCAACAACTGGCTCGAAGAATTAATGCATTAAACGCAGAATAAGGGGTGGCCAAATTAGCCCCGCCCCCTCTCATGTCACTAATAAATAAGAATAATAATAAAATGAATTGGTATTGTGTCCTTGAGAGCTTTGACAGGGGCTTCAAAATGAAATGTCTAATTATTATTATTATTATTGATGAAAAGATTTCTTCAGTCGTATATATATATATATATATATATATATATATATATATATATATATATATATAGGGATATATATATATATATATATATATATATATATCCCTACTCTTCCGACATGGCGATGCCGGACTCTGCTATGATTGGTCCCTTCTCTCAGGTTGGGGGGAGCAGAGGACTAATCCCTGCGGCTCCACTGATAGACGATTGACCTGATTGCCCAGTTGGCCCTGGTATCACCTCACCTAAACAGGTCATTGTACGAATGATCCAAATTGAACCTCACCCCACCATTACGGTTAAGGGAAGGATGTTGCTGTTTTATGAAAATCGCTTCTTTTACTCCCCTTTCAAACCATCTATTTTCTTTCGCTAAGATTTTAACCTCATTGTCGTCAAATGAGTGGTTGCTAGCTTTTAGGTGCATATGTACTGCCGATTGAGGGCCGCTAATATTATCCCTGCGATGTTGATAAAGTATCACGCATCCAGACCCGGACGAACAGCAATGGTCATATTGTGTTCCACAAGTGGAGATCTTGCATCTTCGCCAAAAACGCCTTTACGGACCTTTCTGTTCTTTTAATGAGGAAAAAAAATAAAGATCTTACTCCAAATTTTTCCCACATTTGTTTAAAATGTTCCCAAATTGAGAATCGGAAGGTGGCTTCATCTATTAATGGGTAGAACACCTCCATAAATATAGTAGGCGTAGTCATTAAAAAAAAAATCGAATGGGCTAAGCGGCCCGCCATTAAATAACGTCTTCCACCTTAATGTCATCTATTCCTTCAAACACATTTGCGTTGATGGAAAACCGGCGTCACAAAAAGGCAACAAATTGCTGGCTCGGAGCAATTAGGCTTTCATTTCCTGCGCGGCTACTCTCTCGGCTCACAAATTTCCAGGTGCAAATTTACCCCGGGGCCATGTATTTTCAAAATAAAAGAACTAAAAGATGAGTCAAAGAGAAATTTCATGCATTACTTACTTAATTGTGTTGGTATTCTAGTACTTTCAACTGACATATTCCGGGTTGAGTAAACGCTGGCGCGTGTGGCTGCCGCTGCTCACCTGCAGAAAAACTGATCCTGTGACTGTAAAGTCACCTTGAGAGTTTGGAAAGGCTGGCTACCTAGCTAGGTAGCTAGATAGCTACCTAGCTTGCTATCTAGCCCTCTATTTATTTTATTTGCTATCTATTCACTACCTAACTAGCTAGCTGGTTACCTAGCTAGCTATCTAGTCACTATCTCACTAGCTAGCTGGCGACCTAGCTAGCTATCTATTCGCTTATTTGATATTTATTCGCTATCTAACTAGCTAGCTGGCTACTTAGTGAGCTATCTATTTGCTATCTATCCGCTATCTAACTAGCTAGCTGGCTACCTAATTAGCTATCCATTTGCTATCTATTCGCTATCTAACTAGCTAGCTGGCTACCTAACTAGCTGTCCATTTGCTATCTATTCACTATCTAACTAGCTAGCTAGCTAGCTAGCTATCAGCTAGCTAACTTTCTATCTATTTGAGTTATTCCAGGTTGAGTGAACGCTGTCTGCTT